>NC_056737.1:333792394-333901659 GCF_019279795.1 Protopterus annectens
TCCTGCAAACCCTTCTCGGAGAAAACTGTGCAGCTGCCCTGAAGGGTTGCCCGACTGCTCATCTCTGGAAGCATTCGGGGGTTGCCTGTCACTATACCAAACAGCATGGGAGTCCATTACAAGAGATCGCTGGATGTTATGAATTATATCCAGAGGATATTTCATCCCATTCAAAGAATCACCACAACAGAAGAAATGCCTCTCAGGTGTCCCACCTGCCCAAAGGGAGGAAGTGGCACTAGAAATAAAAAAGCTACTAATCAACGGGTCATCCAACCTGTCCCCCCAGACCAATCCGTATCGGGCATTTACTCCGGGTTTTTTTTAGTGCCAAAGAAAATGGGGGACCTCAGACCTATCCTGGATCTGTCCACATTGAACCTGTCAGTAACCAGAACGAAATTCCGGATGGTCACTCTTCTGTCCATCCTGCCCTATCTGCAGGCGAACGATTGGATGTGCTCGATAGACCTCCAGGATGTGTACTGCCACATCAGGATGAGCTGGTGCTCTCGGAGATTCCTCTGTTTCCGGCTAGGAGCCAATCAGCATCAGTTCAGACCCCTTCCCTTTGGTCTCACCTCAGCCCCCCAGGTTGTTTGCCAAGGTAATGGTAGTAGCGGCTCACCTGAGGCTTTAGGGTATTCAGGTCTTTCCTTACATGGACGATTGGCTGTTTTGCTGCCCTTTCCAAGCATCTACTTTGTCAGGCCAGGGACTGCTTTTTTCACCTAGCAAACAAACTGGGCATCACCATAAACCATCAGTCTGATCCAAACTGTAATGCTTCATAAACAGGCTGCCAACCACATAGCTGTCTGCAAACTGTAGTGGACAGCACCAAGGAAAATGCAGTAGAATTAGCCTCTGTGGCAGCCAGAAGAGATTTGCTGTTTGCCTAATGCCTCTCATGGACAGAGTATGTGTGACCATCCTAATCACAGGGACTGCTGCACCCTCCCTACACTTTTGCATGCTTCTATGCAGCAACAACAATGAAGGCTAATGGTGTGTCTTGGTAAGCCACATGCATGTTCCAAGGTCACTTCTGTGTGTGTGTGTGTGAGATACCCCTCTTTAAAGGTAATTTTGGCACCTTGTGCTGCAGACCATAATCCCTGCCAAGATGGGCACACAGACCACTGAACTGAAGACTCCACTGTGAACTCGAGTCACGAAAGTCATAGATGTTCATCGTGTTTCACTGTTGCAGTCCTTACTCTTGGGTTATCCTGTTGGCAGGCTACCCTCAGTCGGCCAGAATTCCAAAGTCTAGGTCCGGCATTGATTGCTGTAACCTCTTCCCTGACAGTGCGCCAGGGGTATAAAAGATGCAGCCGACGCCATTTTCTTCAGTCTTTCTTGCCGTGCAGTGCCTGAAGCAAAAGCAGTTCGCAAGTGCCGGTCGGCCGACTCCTGAGATTTTTCAGATACAAATTTCAGAACCAAAGTCTTCATTAAAGCTAAGTACCCCGTTGGGGAAACTTTTTTCTTGCTCCAGACCGATGTCAGAAAAAGTTAACGATTGTATTTCTTGTGGGAAGCAAATACCTCAAGGATTTTCACTCTTACTGTATTCCTTGCCTAGGCCCTGATCATAACATTGCTAGTTGTAGTTTTTGTGCTAGATACGCACTGTCAAGCGTCTGTTCGATTTTGCATTCCATTACTTTGGCCAAAGATTTAATTATATAATGCCGTCGAATCAGCTGACAACCGGAGTTTACAAAAAACGCAAGGATAAGGAAAAAGATAAGCATCCGAGGTCCAAAACCGACGAAGCCTCTGATATGCCAGTCGCCGGTTCTCAGTGAGGCGCTTTCGCAGCCCCTGGCGCCCGCTACCTCAGAGCCACAGGCCGCTTCTGACTCCCACGTGGAGCCAACTGGGCCTCTGGATACTCAAGCTATTGGACACTCGGAAAGCATTCCCTCAGATGGGTCCGGAGCCGCTGAGCAGGCATCTGCTTCTGAGGGTGTCTTCAGACCTACACAACTATATATTAAGCCATCTTCAGCTTCAAAGACTAAAGCAGCACTAAAGACAAAGAAACAAGTACAGCATTCTCCTACTCAGACTTCCATGCCTAAAAAACAGATGCTTAAAATGGCCGAAGACCTAATTACTTTGATCAGGGGCTCCCATTCCCCCCCTGATAAGAGGCCTAGGCAAGAGACAGAGTATGATTCTTCTGATCAGGTTTCTGTTTCCTCTGATTCCTCTTCTGAACAGGATTACTCCATGCTTCCCTATGAGGATTCTGATGCTGAAGAATCCATTCCTTTAGCCTCTCCTCCTGAGGATTATTCTTTTGTGGAAACCCTACATACCATGAGGGAACATTTCCACTGGGAGAGCCAAGATTGTTCTGAATCTAACAAAAGGCTCAGATACTTTCTGCTTCTTCCTCAGCACAGACCCCTTGCTATTCCACCTGTTCTAGACATTGTAGATGTATTTTCAGAGTCCGGCCTGTCCCCAGACTCTTTACCCTCTGCACCTGCTAAGCCAGACAGATACTACAAGGTCCAGGATTTTCATAAATTCATGTATAAAAACCCCGCTGCTGACCCAGAAACTATATCTCAGGGTCCCAAGGGGGTTAAAGCTTCCACTATAAAAAACCCTGTTCCCTCTAATAGGGATTCCAGGTCTCTAGACAGATGGGGGAAAAAAGTCTACACTTCTGCAACCCTGGCCGTAAGGGCCTTAAATTGTCAGTTTCATATGCTTAAATATCGGCAATATTTAATGTCACTGCTTAAACAGAAAATGTTGACAAATACTGAATGTTCAGAGAACAAGGAATTGCAGGATTTATTCCATGCAGCTGAACAAGTGGGAAAGCATACTTAGCAATGTGGTTATGATTCTCTGGAGGCCTCTTGCAGGGCCACTGTTACAGGTTCTGTTATTAGAAGGCATGCTTGGTTAAATGAACAAAATCTGCCTGATCATGTTAAAGCAAAATTATTAGATGCACCACTACAGCATGATACTTTGTTTGGTTCTAAAGCAGAAGAGGTGTTGAAAAAAAATGGAGGATAAAGCAAAATCCATGCAGACAGTCAAGGATTTATTACAGGTACAGCCACCCAGATTTAGCAGAAACTGGCCTTCTAAAAATTGGTCCTTTCCAGCGTCAGACAGACCACAAAGAGGCAGATACAGGCATCCCAGAGGCAGATCTCCGCCCCAAGGCTCATACAGGCCTAAATAATGGGGTGCTCCTACCTCCAAAAGCGGAGAAGACAAATCACAACCTTTCAGGAAACAGTCCCAATGACTTTCCTCTACCAGATCCAAGCACTTTTCTTTTGGCAGCCCCCTTAGGGGGAAAAAATAGCACTATTTTCATCAAATTGGCAAAAGATTACCAAAGACAAATGGGTCCTGAACATAGCGTCCCAAGGCTACAGGTTCCATTTTCACACTCTACCTAGGTCAAAAGGTATGCCAGACCTGCCACACAATCAATGGGCAGAGGCACAAAAACAAATTCAGCATGTACCACAACAAGAGCAGGGGCAAGGATTTTACTCCAGACTTTTCCTAGTACCCAGAAAGGACAAAACCTGGAGACCAATACTGGACCTGTCTATACTAAATACATTTCTGGAAGTTCCAAAATTCAAGATGTTAACTCTACAGCAGCTACTGAGCTACAGCTAAAAGAGGCATACTTGCATGTCCCAATCAGACAATCTTGCGGAAGATACCTCCGATTCATAGCTGGCTCAATGCATTACCAATTGTCTGCACTGCCCTTTGGCTTATCTACTGCGCCCAGGGTCTTCACAAAATGCCTGGCACCAGTAATTGCGTTTTGCAGACAAAAAGGAATTCAAATATACCCCTACTTGGGTGACTGCCTAATTCAAGCAGAGAACAAAGACATTCTACTAAAGCATCTGGCGTTTGTAAAAAGATTACTAATTGGCCTAGGGTACACAGTAAATGAAAAGAAATCAAAACTAGTGCCCTCTCAAGAGATAATATTCCTGTGTGCAAGCCTAAGTAAAACTGCCCAGATGGCTTATCTCACGCCAAACAAAAGCAACTGACTGCTTACTTCAAGAATTTGGCAGAAAAAAACACTTATCTGCAAGGAAAATCCTGCAGGACTTGGGTTTCATGGCATCCAGCATTCTACTAATTCGATATGCCAGACTGCATATGAGGAAACTACAATGATATCTAAAAAGTGTTTGGACTCAACATTGCCACAGCCTGGAAACAGTAGGTTCATACTAGGCTATCTGCCCTAGGGCATTTATAAGCCTAGCCAGAGTGTGTTTGGCTTTCGCCACCCATTTTAAATTAATTTTGCTATGTCCTTTTTCGAGGTTAGTATACTGTGCCTCTGTCCAACAGTGACGCAGAAGTGATACCGGGGTAAACCTACGATCTCCCATCCACTCATCAAGATTCCTCTTGAAGAGAGTCAATGAGGGACTCTTCCTAACCTGGACTGGGATTTTATTCCAGAGTGAAGGGAGCCTCTGGGTTATGAATCTGTCCCTCCAGCATGTCCTATGTATTTCAGTGCTGAGGTTCAAGTCTCGAGCGCGTAGCTTGATGGGATTTGGATTTTCTGAGGTGCAGCATGTCCATTAAATCCGGGTTGGACATGGCTTTATACGTCAGGCACAGATC
The DNA here is from genome assembly GCF_019279795.1 of Protopterus annectens. Taxonomy (NCBI): domain Eukaryota; kingdom Metazoa; phylum Chordata; order Ceratodontiformes; family Protopteridae; genus Protopterus; species Protopterus annectens. Next base: position 333,797,051 of record NC_056737.1, read on the forward strand.
GCCTCTGAGCAGGCGGTATGCCACTGAGTAGAGCTGGAGTTTCTTTAACCAGGCAGCATATGACATCTGTTTGAGCCCTTTGATCCTCTTGGTGAGGTACATTTGGGGTCTTTCCAGTTGCTGCATGTGTCTGGTAAGGTACATCCCAAAAGAGGCATTGTACTCAATTATGGGCCTGATGAGGGATGAGTAAAGAGGCACGATGACCTCCCCTGATCTAGATGTGAATCCCTTCATGATTAGATTGGCTATATAAAATGTTTTTCTAACCACTTTGGCCACGTGGTTGTCAAATGAGAGATTGCTATCAGCTTGGGTCCCCAATTACTTCTTCTGTACTTAATGGATTACCACCTATGTGGTAATTTGTGGGCACTTTGTTTTTGCCAAAGGGGATGACTATACACTTTTTGGCATTTAGCTTGAGGCCATGGCTCTGGCACCAGTTGTCTGTTTCTATAAGGCCCTTTTCGAGGATGCTTGTGTCGGCTGGAGAGTCTGTTATGGCGCCCAGTTTGCAGTCATCTGCGAACTTGGTCAGCCACAGTCCTTCCATGTTGGCCTGTACCTCCGAGAAATGTATACCGAACAAGAGAGGTCCCAGGACTGAGCCTTGTGGGACACCACTTGTAACTGGTTTGGAGTCTGACATGGCTCCAGCAATTCTAACCATGTGGGTTCTGTCCTTGAGCCAGTTTGCAACCCATCTAGTGACATAGGGGTTTATATTTAAGCTGGTGAGCTTATCTATAATGCCCGAGTGGGGTATTGTATCGAAAGCTGTTGCGAGGTCCAGGTAGGCTGTGTGGACCACCTTCCCCTCGTCAATGGCCTTGGTGACTGTTTCAAAGAAATCGACCAGGTTTAAGAGGCAGGATCTGCCCTTAAAGCCGAACTGGGTAGGATCCAGTGTCTGTAGGTCCCCAATATCTTTATTTATGAGGTCCATGATGATCCTTTCCATAGCTTTGCAGACAAAGCTAGTCAGGCTTATGGGGCGATAGTTTCCAGGATCCGTTGAGGCACTACCTTTGTGGAGATGGACCACTGTTGCTGTACGTCACTCTTTGGGTACATATCCTGTAGTAAGGCTGAGATTGAACAGTAGTTTTATGTTTGGGTTTAACTCTTCTTGGAGTTCATGTAGGACGCAGCCCGGGACACCGTCTGGTCCCATTCATGCTGTGCTTTTTGCTTTGGAGAGGGAGGCTCTTACCTGAGCATCTGAGATGTCAGGGGGGCAGCACTCTGCTGGGATAGATATTTGCCCTTTTGGTGGGGAGTTGGGGGAGAAGTTTGCGCTGAACCTGTCAGCTAGGATGTTGGCAATGTCTGTGGGTTCGGTGTATTTTTTGTCATTTTGGACTAATTCTGAGCATATCTGGGAATTCCCACCCAGGTTCCTAACAAAACTAAAGAAAGGCTTGTGATTATCCTTGGTGTCCTGTGCATTTCTTCTCTCGAAGCTGGCCTTAGACGATTTTATGAGTGCCCATAGTTTTTTGCTAATACTGATCAGAGATGCCTTCCCTTTTTGGGATTTTGCTGTGTCATGTAGTAGCTTCCTCCTTCTATTGTATAGTTTGTTTATGGCTGGGGTCCACCAGACAGGACGTCTGCCTTTGGAGGATTGGGTCTTGGTTTTATTTGGGATTGCATGATCCATGCATTCCTGAAGGTGTTCATAGAATGCGTTTATAAAGGATTCTGCGGTCTGGGCCATATTTTCCACAGGCCCCGGGGGCTTTGAAGGATTCCACCTCGGTTTTGAGGAGTGTGAAATTTGCTTTAGAGAAGTTTTTCACTGTGGTTTTCTGGGCAGGGGTTGGGGTCGGGATGTGAATATCCAGTGAGATTAGTTTATGGTCTGATCTTACCAGTGAGGGATACACTTCTGGTCTGGAGCATAGAGTCCCCATGTTGGTGATGATCAGGTCCAGTATGTTTTCCCCTCTTGTGGGAGTGGTAACAAGTTGTTCCATAGCATTTGAGTTTATAAATTCTAGGAACCTTTGGGCTAGGGTGTTGGAGCTAGAGTAATGCTCCCAGTCTGTTTGGGTAGTTGAAGTCGCAAAAAAATGGTGTTTGGAGAGACCTTCATATTTTCCAGTGTTCTCAGGAAGGCCGAGTGGGGTTCCTGGGTTTGGGAGGGTGGTCTGTAGCAGGCTATAAACTGGAAGGCAGTTTTACCCACTGTTAGTTGCACATGGATAGTCTCTGATGCTTCGTGCTGTGCCACCAACCTGGAGGTGTGGGTATCTTTGACGAATATTGATACTCCCCCTCCTTTTGTGGTTCGGTCCAAGTTTTGGGGCCGAAAAGCATGGTATGAGGTATAACCTGGTAGTGCTGGGGTGCTCTCGGGAGCCTTGAACCAGGTTTCTGTTACTGCACAGATATCTATGTTCTCCATGCCAAGGAGAGTTTTGAGTGCGTGCATCTTGAGGTTTAGACTTCTGGCGTTGAGTAGCATTACTCTTAGTTTCTTATTCCTTGTTGTACCTATGGAGGTGGGTTTGTCTTTTGAGCCTTGCCTAAAAAAGGCACTATGGGGGTAGCAATAGCCTTTGCCAATATCCGAAAGCCCAGGGGTGACAGGTGCAAGCCGTCCCTAGCGAAGCATCGTGGCTTGTCGAGCATGTCATCCCAGGCTGACAGGAATTGGATCCCCTTTGAATGACACCAATACTTAAGCCAATTGTTGAAATTGATCATCTTGTCTTCATATTGTGGCATCATTTTTGGTGAGGGTAAGATGCTACTCAAGGTCAGGGGCATACCGGCCTGGGCTACATGCTCAGAGAGCTCCTCTGTCTCTTTTCATGTAGTCCAGGGAGGTACGTCTCGGGTCATTCACACCAGCATGGACAATGACTGAGTCATATTTGTACTTGCCTTGGAGTGACCTGAGTGCTTGGGTTATGTGGCGGTACTAGCGCCCGACAGGCAGCTCACCGTGACCTTCTCCTTGTTCAGCCTGGTGAGTGGATGTCAGTGTGCTTGACGATAGTCACCTATTACAAGTGTATCAGGTGTGTTGTTTAGCCTTAAGGGCTGTGACTGTTCGGCACACTGGCTTTGTGAGCTATGTGTTGCACGTGTTTTGTTTTGGGGTAGCGGTTGCTTGGGTGTCTGCTTTGGAGGTCTCTGCTGCTTAGGCAGATTTTTATTTAGAGCCTCCAAGTATGTTTTTGTGTGTTTATGTGTTTGGTTTGCTGTCGTGGTAGGTCTCTGTGAGACTGGAATTGTAGTGAGTGTGGTTTCTTTCTCCTCCTGACTGGTTACGCCAGTACTGAGTTGAGAGAGCTTAGCCTCCAGTTCGGCTGTATGGTTGCAACTCTCACATGTGTTGGAATTTGTTGGGAGGAGGAGAGGGTTGTCTGTGTACATGAGGCAGTTGTAACATTGCCTCAAGATTCCCAGATTCACCAGCTGGACCGGAGAGGAGATTGACAACTGACCTTTGGACATGCTAGAATAGTATTGGGAATTCCTTTATAATTGAAAAAAAGGGCCAGTGGGGAACAAGGTACTCAAGGGGAGTTTGTGAGGGTGTAGTGCTTTTAATTTTTTAGTGCTGACTTATATAATTGCTTTAGTGAGCAATTGCCAGGTAACTTAAATGCAATGTGTTACAGGTAACTTAAATGCAAAAACGACAAACAGTAACTTTCTTTCAAGTGAAACAAGGAAATAAGTACAGTAAGCAATGCAGATATCACTAGGGATCCACAGAAGCGCTGAAAAGCCGCGTTTTAAGTGGAATTAGCGTTTCGGGGAAATAAGCAAACTAACAACAAGCATACAAACAAAGCTAGATTCAGCAGGCTTGGATCTAGTCTGTGGTACAGCAAACAAGGTGTACCAATTTCAGTAAGAAATCGTTCAAATATGCAGGCACTATAAGCCTTTAACCAAAAATTCCCAGCTCAGAAGGGCAGAGTCCAGCCTCTCCTCCCACAAGAGTGCAGACCACGAACCTTCTTAATGTAAAATAACTGGCCTGAAGCCCAAGTGCTTAAACCAGAACTAATACACTTTTAGAATAACAGACACTGAGCCCTCAGTCAGCAGTTCCCAACTTAGAAGGATGTAAGCTACCTGTCCTGCCACCACAGTGCAGGCCACAAACCTTCCTAATGTAAAACAACTGGTCTGAAGCCCAAGTGCTTAAACTAAAAGGCTTAGAATGTTACACCAAGCAGTAATAAATACAATTGAGTACTTTTAAGATGATGCAAAAGCAAAATAAAGTAGGAAGAAACACAAATGCAGTAAAAGCAGATACAATTGTTTTGGGTTTTTTTTGCATTTTTTTTATTTGCACTCATTGCCTGCCTGCCTGCAACAGGAGTTCCGATAGTGGGCAGAAGCTTGTCACCACAACGAGGGTCTGCCATTCAGTTTATCCCCAGCCAGACAAACACTGACAACGGATGCATCAGATTATGCCTGGGGGGCCCTTATGGCAGGAAAATGTATTCAGGGCACATGGCCTGCAAACCAGATGCATCGTCACATCAATCAAAAAGAGATGCTAGCTCTTCTAAATGCCCTGGCAGCTTTCAAGGACCTACTTCGTCCAGGACAGTTTCTGATAAAGACAGACAACACTACGGTTATGTGGTACATAAACAGGGAGGTACACATTCCTACCCCCTCTGCAGACAAGCAATGACCTTATGGGACACAGCATTGGCTTTTCAAGTTCACCTGCAAGCACAATTCCTGCCAGGAAAAACAAATACTCTGGCAGACGAACTAAGCAGAAACCTCATGGATCCCCACGAATGGAAACTGGATCCACAAGTCTTCAGCATGATGATAAGGAAATGGGGATGCCCAGACATGGATCTGTTTGCCTCCCCTCACAACTGCCAATTGCAGAAATTTTGCACAAGAATTTGTCACAAGCAAGCGTGGAAAGTGGACGCCCTATCCATTAGCTGGAAAAATCTAACAGTATATGCCTTTCCCCCATTGCCTCTCCTTCCCAGGGTACTCCTAAAGGTCAGACGAGAAGCCAAAAATGATACTGATTGCACCAGACTGGCCACGCCAGCAGTGGTACCCAATCCTAAAGGGCTTGTCTCGAGGTCCAGCATGGATACTGCCTCAAACTTCTCTCTGGCTGACCCAACAAAAGTCAGATCCTGCACAGCCAACTCAGGACCTTAAATCTGGCAGCATGGCGGATAATGTAGCCATTAAGAACAGTCCTCTTTCAAAAGCTGTTATGGATGTTATCTTTGAGGCCAGGAGGCCCAGTACCAGAAAATCTTATGAAGAAAAATGGAAGAGATTCTCTGCTTGGAACCAGGAACAAGGCATAGACACGTGTGTACCAAATATCCGTCAGATTTTACAATGCCTAACTGGGATGCTAAACAAAGGCCTTTCTTTCTCATCTATTAAGATTCATGCCTTTGCCATTACAATACGGAACCACCTATCTTTTCTCATCCTTTTAATAAGGCAGTACCTCAAAGGGGCCAAAAACATTAGGCCTCCAAGGAGAGCACCAATTCCGGCCTGGGACCTCAGTTACGTTTTGGAAAAACTCACACTGCCTCCTTTCGAGCCAGCATCAACAGCAAATATAAAATACTTATCCTGGAAAACAGCTCTGTTCCTAGCAATAACCTCTGCAAGGCGAGTCTCAGAGCTACAAGCACTCATGGCTGTGGAACCTTTCATCATTTTCCATCCAGACAGGGTTTCTCTGAGGATGAACCCTACATTTATGCCCAAGGTGGTGTCCAGTGTGGCCCTCAACCAAACCATTCACTTGCCAACCTTTTATCCTAATCCACAGAACAAGGGTAAGAAAATTCTGCATTCTTTGGACATACACAGGCAGTTTAGATACTACTTGGACAGAACTAAAGCTTTCAGAAAGACTGAGCAACTTTTAGTGTCATATGCTGCAGGTTCACAAGGAAAGGCCATCTCAAAACAGACTATTTCTAAATGGATAGGCCATTGCATCCATTTCTGCTGTTTACAACATGGCAAATCAGTGCCTAAGGACATTAGGCCTCATTCCACCAGAGCAGCAACCACTTCAGCAGCCTTCCTCAGAGGAGTACCCAACCAAAGATGTCTTAGAGGCTGCAACGTGGAGTTCATTACACACCTTCACAAAGCAGTACCACTTACCTCTTTACTCTCAAGTCCAGAGCAGGCTTTGCCACTGCAGTTCTGCAGGGCCTCATAGCCTCTCCTAATGCTATTTAGCCCAGCCACCCTACCTCAGCTTTGGGATTCAACCCAAGAGTAATGACTGCAACAGTGAAACACGATGAACATAGTACAGTTGTGTACCTACCATAAATGTAGATGTTCGAGTGTATTCGGAGTCCAGGTTACCCACCCACCATCCCCATTTTCTTTGCTGGGACTTATCTGCACTTCTGTATCCTATACAACCTATTTGGTGTATTTGCTTGTAGATGAAGGACATGTTATTTTTGTGCATGCATTTTTATTGGCATATTTTTCAGCCTTCCAATTGGGGGCACCTGACATCTGGGGCAAGAAAAACTGAAGAAAATGGCATTGGCTGCATCTTTTATACCTCTGGCGCACTTACGTCAGGGAAGAGGCGACAGCAACCGACGCGGGACCTAGATTTTGGAATTCTGGCCGACTGCGGGTAGCCTGCCAGCAGGATAACCCAAGAGTAATGACTGCAACAGTGAATACACTCTAACATCTACATTTATGGTAGGTACACAACTGTACTTTATGGCTTTATTCCTGTATGCCAGTAAGGCTGGCTATAATCCTAGACTAATTTTCTCTGTCTGCGGAGTTTGTCTTTATCATTTGCCAAAGGGCTTTTGTGCTGCTTTGTGACTCTGCCTTTTGTGAGTTTACCCCATTTGCTTCTAGAACTGCTTTAAAATGTTTCTCATAGAAGTGTAGCATTTGTAAAGTTCCTGTAAACTGCTTTTTTTTTGTTTTGTTTTTAATTCATTTGCATCTGTTAGTAGGTGCCTGATGAATTTCAGGCTCCTGCATTTGTGAATTTTATCTTGTATATCTTAACTCGAGCCACTGGTGGTCGTGATCGAATTGTCCTCTTGCTTCCTGAAATCTTCTAAACCAGGAAACCCCCCCCCCCCCAGAGAGCTTTTCTCCAAACTTCTCTAATGAAAATGCGCTTAAGATTTGTAATATTTGACACCTGAAATTTCTAACATTAAGGCTCCTCAGTAGGTGATGGGCTACAAAATTGTTAGTATTAAAGATGTCTGTAGATACTGTTCTTTATATTGCAGATTTGTAAAAGAAAAATGGGATTTTATTTTCAAAAATTTTCTGGTGGTAGGTTTATGTGAAGGGTTGTATCTCTCTGCAAGTGTGAAAGCAAGATACAGGTTGTCATTTGGACAGTTGTTCTCCTATATGCTACTGTTTTTTTGTCAATATGTGATAAGAGGGTAGCCTACAGTTATTTGTGTTATTGCAGAATCCAGGGAAATTATGAATATTTTAGTAAATATTTTTTGTTTTGTGTATTTCTGGGAATTGCTTGGGTGCCCTTGCTGTTACTGTTTTGCCATTTTTACCGTACCACAGCTTGATGTTTTATTTTTTTTTTTTTGAATACTAAGTAGTAGTAGTAGTCGCACACGCACACGCACACACACACGCACACACACACTATGGTCTGTTTTTTGAAGTATTGATCCTGTTTACCTGGCTGCAAGAGAGCTGCTATATCTGATCGGTCCTGGGTCTTCTGAGCTTGCTCATACTGAATCCCACTGTGTGTTTCTCTGCCTGCACCATTCCCCCTCCACCCCAATTCCACAGCCACCCCCTGGACTCCATTTATTCAGACTGTTCCTCAACATATATTCTACTGTCCTTCATATTTGTACACATACCGAAATTCCATTTACTGTTATATTTAGTGCTGAAAAAGTGACATTGTCTTTCCTCTGTTCTGTTGTGCTGCTGTCCATTTCATCCAAGCACACCCGACTCTCAAACCGCTTTGCCTCAAACAGATGCATTTCAACACCACTTAAGGTCAAGTCATACTCTACAACTTTCTCTCCACTCTACACTCCTCTCCACTGCTATCCTGTTGACTCCTCGTACCATTCTTCACTTACACAATTCTGCCATTAAGCTGGCATTGATCTTGCCATTAAACACTCCCCTAAAACGTCCCATATTTCTCAACGTTCACACCCATACTCTTCCTTTTACTGCTTTCTAGTAACATCAAGATAAATTCAGATCCAAATAACTTGGCCTGCTTCCTTGTTAATGTACAGAGTATTCAAAATAAAATAGACAATTTAAACTCTGATCTCTTTTCACAATCCCCAAATCTTTGGCTCAGAATCCTAGCTTAAGTCATAACATCCATTTATATACACATCTTATCCCCAGGTTAAGATTACTTTCTTGATGCCAGGCTAGGATTAAGGCAAGGAGGCGGTACTCTCCTTTTCAAGTCAGATGTAAGCCTGCAACTTCTTGCTCAAAGTATTGCCTCCTCACATTCCCTTTCAACTTGGTTACCAACACAATTCTACTTTTCATTTAGACACCAGATGGAAGAATTGGGATGCTATCTCTCTCCTCCTTCATTACAAAAGTTTATTACCATACTCAAGGACTTGGCTTTCTCTGTTTGGAACATCAGAATCTTATTCTTCATGGTGAATTTAAGCTTGATCTCCTTAGCCTCTCACAAAACTGCTTGCTTGAACTTCAGTGCATTTAATCTCGCTCAACTTGTCTCTGAACCCACCAGACCCCAGCCTTCTTCCTTATCAGATCATTCATCTAATAATCACAGAATAGCACCTTACTTATTTCTCATCTCTATCCACCTTCCCATCCTAAGTGCTCACTGTCCTAGAAGCTTCAACATTCACCTTGATTGCAAAAAATGTCTCTCAAACTCATTACGTTCCACCATAAATCGTAAGTGAACAGTAACAAAGTAAACCTTTATCTGTCTTCTCTTACTGGGCCCTAACAGTGCTGCCCGGTTCTTCACTCATCTTTTCTGTTATCTACAATACTCATTCTTACAATAGTCACAAGACTGTACAAACCCAAGACAAATACATGGCTCACTTACAAACTCAAAACCCTCCTATCTCTGAGACAAAGCATGGCAGTTGTGGAAGTATTACTCCACTCCTCTTATCAGAAAGGAGTCTGAACCTGTCCAAAACAAGCAATTAGTCATAACTGATGATATATGAGAACACATCAAACATTTTTCCTCCCCTAAACCATTGGGGGCAGAGGTCAGACTGTTAACAGGTAATTAAACTCCTCCCGATGCTCACTCTCTCCCTCCTTTTCTCTCTCCTCCTCAGTAGTACTTGCTTCTCCATCCTCCCCTCCATTAGCTCACATATTTCGCTTCCTCACCCCCTCTTCTGCTTCAAAGAGGTTGTAACCAAAGGTTGTCATTGAAAACATAAAACTTGACTGCAGAGCATGGACAGCCACCTTCTCCTGATACGTATTCCATTGTAGGGAGTACATTGTTACTCTGCTACATATCTGCAACTTCTGCTTAACTCAGAACTGTATGCCCAGTATATGGAAATGGCAAAAATCATCTCTCTCCTCAAAAAATCCAACTCCAAGCTACCAGGCAATTATTACACAATCTTAATCTTCCATATACTTTGGAAAATCTTGGAAAAAGTTTTCTATGATACACTCTCAAATTGCATAAGTTAGTACTGCCTTCTGTGTTCAAAGCATTATGGTTTCTGGTGTGAATGCAGACACCCAGTAACTTTGAGTGACTTGTTCTAGTTTGGTGTTAGATGAGATTATATTTCGTGCAGTGTTAATGTTGGGAAGATACTAGAGGTAAATCTAATCTAATTTAATTTTCTTTTTTGGGGGGGATTCTTGAGTAATTGGAATTCTAACTAGGTCTCCAGAGCTGAAGGAGTCTTGGCTGATTTGTTTGGAGTTGTGATAGTATTGGGGCTGAGCAAATAGTGTTGAGTCATCAGCATACTCTGATTGTTGCATGTTTGACTGCCTTGTGGCTGTTGTTTAAGAATATATGAGAGGTCCTTATATTGATCCCTGTGCCACTCTTGTTTGTAATGGCAAATGAATAGAACGAAAACAGCCAGGTAGCACAGGTCACAGAAACACTTTGTTAAAATCACGGTTAACTTCTTTCATCTATAAAAGACCTCTTCAGAACTATTAACTGGTGTAAAACACCCATAGTAACGGCTATTAAAAATGCAAAGAAATCGGTACACCCCTGAAAAAGTAACCAATAATAAAGCATAAAATGAAAAAAACAACCAATGCTGTTTATGATGGAAACTTTTCAAGTAGTGAATTAAAATCAATACACCATCAACCAATAGAAAAAAGTAAACTGCTGTAAATTAACCGTTAAAAATGTAGGTGCTGTATTAGGAATGCTGTTGGTAGTGGAACCATTTCAAGTAGCAAATTAAAATCACTAATACATCAGCCAGTAAACATTGCAAAATGGTGTCAAGAACTGATGGAAAACCACCACACCGATGAAGAATGTAAACCAATGTTCATGAACCAGTAAAAATGTAAAAGCTATGTTGGAAATGGTGGTGGTAAAACAAACTGAAATCCTTCATAAGTCAGCCAGTGAACACTGCAAACTAGTACCAAAGCCCAGTGGAAAAAAAATGCAAAAAGTAAGAAAAATGAATACTGTATAAGAAATGTTTAGGAAAATTAAACTCTAGCAGCACGAAATTTAAGTTAACTGGCAATCGAGATGACATCATTCAGTCCGGGATAAGTGGCTGCATACATTCAAAGTTGCCAAACCATTTCCCCATGATTAAGCCTGTTCTCAGTCACCAGAATACAAAGTTGTATCAAGTCTGTTAGAGCACAGTAAATTTAAACTTGCTGAAACCATTGCAGGTAGAGGCATGTCTTGCGAAGGCACTCTTATTGTCTCTCTTAGCAGTACTGTGGCTCTTGACACTGTTTTGCAGTGTTTATTGGCTGATGTATTAATGATATTAATTTTTTTATTTGAAATGGTTCCACTACTAATAACATTCCTAATACAGCGCCTACATTTTTATTGGTTATTTACAGCAGTTTAAAATCACTACACCACCAACCAATAGAAAAGGTAATTTGCTATTTGCAAAGTTTCCATTATCAACAGCTTTGGTTGCTTTTTCATTTTATGCTTTATTAGTTAGGTTTTTGGTAGTTTTCCAGTTTTTGTTTTAATGGCTGTAATTATGTGTTTTTATACTAATTAATGGTTATGAAGATGTCTTTTACAGACTAAAGCATTTAACCGTGATTTTAAAAATAGTGTTTGTGACGCATGCTAGCTGGTCATTTGCTTTATTCGTGGATATTCACACTCCAGTTGGTGTTTTGCACATTTTTTTGGATTTCTTTTGGTTGCTGATTTGAGCGTGCCCTGATATGTCTGCACTGGATTTGCAGGAACTATTGTTTGAAGACATCCCGAATGTGAATTTATCTGGTCCTGTTGGTAGTTTTACTTTACTCATCTAGCAGCTCTCAAGTTCTTTCCCAGTTCAGTGGAGGTAATTCTATTAACAGTCAATGTGCCTACTGAGCCTTGTTGAAGACAACCGGATCCACTGCATTACCAACGAGATAATGATAACATTAGTGGCAACTTGTTTCACTCTCTTCGCAGTGTGATTTCAGTGTAAATGGTAGTATCAACAAGTGGCTTAATGCGGTTAATTTTTCAAAAAAACCCCCAATATATCTGGTCTTCTCAAGGTGAAAATTTAACTCTTGAGCAGCAGATCTAGGAGTTGGACAAGGTTTTATTAAAGTATAAATCTCTACAATTGGATAATTATTTCTTTGGGGGGGGGTGGTATACAACGGCAACATGTCCCGAAGGGGCTGCATACATGGAAGTTCCCCCAGGGTGTACAAGAAAACTGTTTCATATGGAGTTGCTTGAACCTTTTGATCGAATGAGCCTTGAACTAACATGTTTAATAGTTAAAAGTCAATGGCGGATACACTGTCATAAGGAAGCAATTTCTAAACTAGTTGTTCCTGACTTGGATTTTCCAAAACATAAATCCAACTTTAATAATGTGTTTTCTAAACATTGATTCCAAGTTGACCTCTAAAATCCATGAAAGAAAAAAAATTAGCTAGAGGCAATAACGATTATTGGAATAAAACCAGTTATCCCAAAGTTCTTGTCTCTTCCAGAAGTAACAGTTTTTGCTCACCCGATTTGGGGATGTACCGGATGAATATAATGAATTGCCTATTGATACAGATATCCCTTTAGACCAACCCTTTCCCAGGAGATCTGAGTGGTTGGTGAACAAGAATTGAGGGACTGACAACATCGGACAATCCTGAATATCAAAGGGCAAGAAATGGGGAAAGCGAAATCGACAAACCCATCCATGCGGAAGGTGATAAATTCTGCTTTTCTTATGGGATTGTCTTTTTCTGGTAACAATACTGGTACTGTGTCTATTATTTTGTTTTATGATTTTAACATTTACAACTTTACTGAGTTAAGTATTGGTGCTGAACATTGCAATTTATTCTTTAAGGGCTTTACCTTTTATATCTTCGGGTGGAGCCAACATTGAATAGACCTATCTTGGATTTGAAACTTTTTTTTTTTTTCTAGAAATCTCAATTTTCAAATCCTGTTTGGGGACACCATGACCGCTGAGGTCTGTGTCCACAATTTTAAAAGTAAGTGTGTTGCCCCCCCCCACTTAATCAAATTGTGAATGGTTTTGAGAAATCCTGTGAACGTGACATTCGAGGATTGCTTTAGCAGTAAATGACAATATGGGTTTCATAATCGTACTAAAGATGAAGGGGCCATTTTACATGAAATGACATGATAAAAACATCTGCTGTATGAAACCAGATAAAGGAGGGGAATTGGTTATTATAGATTAGATGGAGTACTGTAGTCATATGCAGAAATTACTCTGCCTCTACATATTGCATTGTTTTGGTAAATTTAATATTGCATGTAAAATAACATCTGTTTGGATGAACTTTTACTGTTTGATACCATCTCCTTGGGGTTATTTGATTAAGTACATTTCCCCATTATTCCAAAAAGTTTTGGAATACCAAAGATTCATTCCAGTGCCTCAGATCTTGCATTACAACCAAACCTAGCTGTGGGAGGCTCCATTACAGAACCTTTGGCCAAGTTTGATTGGAAACTCAAGTTATTGTTTAACGCCTTTCCTCATGTCTGCAATTCATGGAATTTCTTGGATAAACTTGGGGGACTTTAGGTGAAATATTACTACTTGTTGGCCACTTGACTTAAATTTGTGTACAGCCATTCCTCACGAAGAAGGTCTTTGTTGGTTTGAAGATGTGGTTTCTAAACATAGGTCCTTGTCCGAGATAGGTCTGACACTGGTAACTAATTTTATGGTACTAGTGCTGAGCAACAATTCTCTTTTTGTTTGGGGAGAACTGTAAACTACAAGGTGTTGCTATGGGGAGGCTGCATGCACCCTTGTTTCCTTCAATGCAGTTCTGCTCTGATGGAAAATCCAAAGCGGTGTTTAAACTAGAATTGTTCGCTTATTGTGTTGTGTAGTTTCGCTTCATGGATGATGTATTCATTCTATGGTCCGGTAACGAAGAACACAGTCTTGAATTTATTTTGGTCAACTTGAACTGACTTCAATGTTTTTGAAGTTTATGTACAAGGTCAGTACAGATTGTATTATTTTTTTGTTTGGACATTGAAATAACGAAACAGAATGGTGGGCAATTGGATACATCCATTTACATAAAACCCACATTTTATAAAGCTTCACAAGCTGCCACCCCTTGCATCAGAAGAAAGGAGTGGTCAGAAGCCAGTTTATTAGAATATCTTGGTTTGCTCGTGTATGGAGTGACCAACGTGACAAGTTAAAACCAGTGTTCCTGGATCAGGGCCATCAGTCTTTACTTGTTGAGGAACTTCTGTTAACTTTTACTTAGGAGAAATAATATGACCTGATTATCAAAAAAGGACTACAGAACAAAGGTTCGGATGTAGATGGGGTAAACCTCAATTGTAATCTTGGAAATTTTGCTAATATGATTTTGTGTTTCTTTCTGGATGCTTAAGACATCTGCAGAATTCTTTGTAAAAATTGGTTTATATTGCAGTGTGATGACCATTTAAAAGCACATTTGATCACTCCTCCGCTTTTACTTTCAAAAGTAAACCATGCATTAAGAGGATCTTGGGGAAAAAAAATGAAAACCTCTATTTACTCCTCTTATTTGACCTATGTGGACGTTGCCCCCAGGGTTTATTGACAAGGAGTTGGGGGGTGTATTGGAGAAAATACAAAATGGATGATGTGTGGCAGATTTAAATTGCCTCTCTGATTAAAATGGTCTGTTTTGCTAGAAGCTGCTTCTGCTCTGCATTCTTCATTGGCAAAACTATAAATGCACTTAAACATATTTACTAGCATTTATACCGTATGAACAGCACCTTGGAGAGACATGCTTCTACTTGCAATGGTTTTCATCAGGTTTGAATTTACTGTGCTTGAGCAAATTGATGCAGCTTTGTTCTGCCAGTCTCCAGAATACAAGTTTTTACATCAGGAAATGGTTTGGCAACTTCGAATGGATGCAACCACTTATCCCGGATTGAATCATGCCATCTCATTTTCATTTGAATTTTGTGCTGCTAGAGTTTAATTTTCCCAAACATTTTTCCATGCAGTTCATTTTTTTTTTTTTTGCATTTTGTCATTGGGCTTTGGTACTATTTTGCAGTGTTAATTGGCTGATGTACCAATGATTTCAGTTTGTCATTTGCAATGCTTTTACCACCAATAGCCCTTCAACATAGCTTTTATATTTTTATTGGTTCATCAACATCCGTCTACATTGTTCATTGGTTGATGGTGTGGTGGTTTTTCATTGGTTCTTGACACCATTTTGCAGTGTTTATTGACTGATGTATTGGTGATTAATTTGCTACTTAAAATGATTCCACTACCAATAGCACTCCTAATACAGCACCTGCATGTTATTTTGTTGGTTGATAGTGTAGTGATTTTAATTTGCAAATTTTCCATTAACTAAATTGGTTGTTTTTTTATTTTATGCTTTATTATTGGTTAGTTTTTTTTGGGGGGGAGGCAATTTGTGTTTTTATTGGCTGTAACTATGGCTGTTTTACACAAGTTAATGGTTCTGAAGATGTCTTTTACAGATGAAAGTGCTTAACTGATTTTAACAATAGTGTTTCTGTGACCCGTGCTACCTGGTCGTTCTTGTTTTATTTATTTTTGGATATTCACATTCCAGGTGTTTTGCCTGTTTTTTGGATTTTAATGGCAGATCAGAGTAGGAGTCCTGCCATTTGACAGATTGTGTATGGCTGGTGAGATGACTAGAAAGTCATTCGGTGACTGTGCTGCTTGGTCCTAATAAAGAGCCTTTTGAGAAGAAAAAGGGTACAGTATGGTATCCAATATCTTAAAGGTCCAGAAATAGGGAGGAGTTAGGGTTACCCTTATTTCTATTTTGGTTGACTCTGTCTAAAAAGTAAAGCAATTCAATCCTGTCGTAGGAATGGAAGTCAGTTTGAAGGAGATGTTTAAGGTTTGATGATGGATGGATGCATCATTCTAGTACTTTTGAGAGTGGAAAGAGTACTGTGGTAGGTTAGTAGTGGAGCTTACCTCCATGATTTTTCACATTTTTAGAACACAAGTTTCTTGTAATCATCTGTTTATTGATTATAGAGGCTGGGTAGCTTATTCCATCTGCACGTAATTTAAGGTATTCTGCAGAAAAATTGTCTACTATGTAGTGGGTTTTAATGTATTGATGTATTTCTTTATTGCAGTACTAGAGACTAGTTCAAATGAGTTTTTTTATCCAATTTAATACTGCAGTTTTGAGGTGAGAGAAGATATATTCACTTACAATTGATTTATGTGAGAGGAAGTAGCTATGAAGTGCTCATTGAACCTGCAAGCTGTGGTGACATTTTCATTAGGAAGAGGGTTAGGGTGGGTTTTATACCTGGATTTAGGAGATTTTTTTTTATAGTACACCAAAACAGTTTGAGATCATTGGAATATATTGGCTGTGCGGTTGCAAAGTAACATGCCTGCTCTTATGTAAAAGAACCTGTTTTGTTAGTAAGATTTCTTGGGCATTGGTAATTTTGAAAAAATGTTTGTCTTTGTACCATTTATTCCAAGCACTATCCCTAGTTTTCATTATTTTTTTTTAGTTAACCAAGGTGCAGATGTTCATCGTGCATACAGCTGCAGTCATAACAGATGGGTTATCCTGCCGTCAGGCGGGTCCTCGGTCGGCCGAATTCCAAAGTCTAGGTCCGGCGTCGGTTGTCGTCACTTCTTCCCTGACGTCAGTGCGGCAGGGGTATAAAAGAACCAGCCGATGCCATCTTCTTCAGTCTTTCTTGCCGCGCGGTGCCCGAAAAAGAAGCAGTTCGCAAGTGCCGGTCAGCCAGCTCCTGAGATTTACGAAAATATTTCAGCCGAAGTCTTCTTGAAAGCTAAGTACCCCATTGGGGAAACTTTTCTTGCCTCAGACCGATGTCAGACAAAGTTAATAATTGCATTTCATGTGGGAAGCAAATACCGCATAAGGATTTCCATTCTTTCTGTATTCCTTGCTTAGGCCCAGACCACGATGTCTCGGCCTGCCGTTTTTGTGCTAGATTCAGCAAACGCACTATTAAGCGTCGGGCGGAGTTTGCCCAACACTATTTTGGTAAAAACTTTTAATTGCATTATGTCGTCGGATAACACCAACTCCAGTTTTGAGTAAAAGACGCAAAGATAAGGACCGACATACAAGGTCCGCGACTTCTACCGACACCACGCTAAAGCCTACTACTGGTGCTCCGGTTCT
Source organism: Protopterus annectens (assembly GCF_019279795.1). NCBI lineage: Eukaryota > Metazoa > Chordata > Ceratodontiformes > Protopteridae > Protopterus > Protopterus annectens. Next base: position 333,813,974 of record NC_056737.1, read on the forward strand.
CAGCGAGGTGCCTACGCAGCCCCTGAGTACCGGATGACGCCTCTTTAGCGGTGTCTTCTGTGCCCGAGGTCGCAGGCTCCTCTGCCCCCATTCCGACTACAGATACCGACACCACTCTTGGCGGGGAAACTCAGAGTTTAGACAGGCCTGCCACTTCTCAAGGTGTCTTCAGGCCTTCCTCCTTTTCCATTAAGGCTTTCACAAAATCTAAAGCAGCCATGAAAACTAAAAGACAAGGCCCACAGAGCCCCTCTCAAGGCCCCATGCCTAAAAAACAGATGCTCAAAATGGCTGAGGATTTTATTACTCTTATCAGGGGTTTTCAACCCCCCTTGGACAAAAGGCCCAGATTGGAGGAAGACTACCCTTCCTCAGATCAAGCCTCTATTACCTCAGAACATTCTGAGGACCAGGAATATTCATATTCCCTTTGAAGACTCTGATGCTGAGGAGTCCATTCCTCGGTCTCCCCGAGGACTATTCTTTTGGGGAAACCCTACATACCTTGAGGGAACACTTTCACTGGGAAGGCCAAGATTACTCAGATTCCAAGAAAAGGCTCAGGGATTTTCTCTTGCTTCCCCAGCACAGGCCTCTGGCTATCCCTCCTGTCTTGGATATATTAGATGATGTGTACACAGAAGCCAGCCTCAACCCAGATTCTTTACCTCCAGCTTCTGTTAAACCTGACAGGTATTACCGGGTTCCTGATTCACACCAATTCCTATACAAAAGCCGTGCTGCTGACCCAGAAACTATTTCACAGGGTCCCAAGGGAATTAAGGCCTCTACTGCCAAAAACCCATTACCTTCAGAGAGAGATTCCAGAGCTTTAGAAAGGTGGAGGAAAAAGGTGTACACCTCGGCCACTTTAACCATGAGGGCATTAAACTGTCAGTTCCATATGTTAAAGTATCAACAGTTTTTGTTATCTCAGTTGAAAAGCAAAATGACACAACCTGAGCAACCAGATTTAAAGGAGTTGCAGGATTTGTTGCATAGTGCAGAGCAAGTGGGTAAACATACCTTGCAGTGTGGTTTTGATGCTTTAGAGGCCTCATGTAGAGCTGCTGTTACAGGGTCTGTGATAGACATGCTTGGCTCAAGGAGCAAACCTTACCAGATCATGTCAAAGCTAAATTACTAGATGCACCTCTTCAAAAAGATGTATTGTTTGGTGTTAAAGCTGAGGAGGTACTAAAGAAAATGGAGGAAAAGGCAAGATCAATGCAAACAGTGAAAGATTTCCTACAGGTACAACCTCCACGTTTCAGCAGAAACTGGCCTTCAAAAAATTGGTCCTTTCCAGCCACGGACAGACCTCAAAGAGGCAGATACAGGCGCCCGAGGGGTAGAGGGCAATCTCAAGGATCATTTAGAGCCAGACAATGGCAAGCACCTACACCAAGAGGTGGAAAAGATAGATCACAGTCATTCAGAAAGCAGACACAATGACTTTCCTCTTTGCATGCCAACCAAAGCTTTAATGGTAGCACCTTTAGGCGGAAAACTGGCTTTATTCTCAAAAAATTGGCATATTGTCACAAAAGACAAATGGATCCTGGACATTATAGACAGAGGCTACAGATTCCACTTTCACACCCTTCCAAAAATGAGAGGCATGCCAAACCTGTCACAAAATCAAAGGGCAGAGGCACAAAAACAAATTTCAGCTCTCATGGACATGAAAGCTATTCAAGAGGTACCCGCAAAAGAACAGGGTCAAGGTTTTTATTCCAGACTATTCCTGGTACCAAGGAAGGACAAAGATTGGAGACCTATTTTGGACCTATCCATCCTAAACGCATATTTACTGCCAAAATTCAAGATGCTCACATTACAGCAGCTTCTTCCCATGCTGGGCAAGGAGTCTTGGCTGGTAACATTGGACCTCAAGGAGGCATACCTGCATGTCCCTATCAGACAAGATTGCAGAAGATACCTCAGATTTCATGCAGGTTCAACCCATTATCAATTCTCTGCATTGCCCTTTGGCTTATCTACTGCGCCCAGAGTGTTTACGAAATGCCTGGCATCAGTAATTGCTTTCTGCAGACTTCAAGGGATACAAATATACCCATATCTGGACGACTGGCTGATCCAAGCGGACAGCAAGCACATACTTCTGAAACACCTGGCGTTTGTAATAAAATTGTTGAACTTTCTGGGATACACAGTCAACAAAAAGAAATCAAAACTAATACCCTCTCAAACAATAATTTTCCTGGGTGCCAGCTTGAATACAAACACCCAGATGGCCTACCTCACGCCAGAGAAGCAAGGGCAACTATCTCAATACTTCAGCAAAATGGCAACCTTCACCAGGCTGACTGCGAGGAAAGTCCTGCAGGCTCTGGGATTCATGGCATCTTGCATCCTGCTGATCCCATGTGCAAAGCTGCATATGAGGAAACTTCAATGGTACCTAAAAAACTTATGGTCTCAACACAGCCACAGTTTGGAAACAATTATACCACTCATTCCATGTCTTCAAATGGAATTTCTGTGGTGGGCTCAAGCATGCCAAAGAAACATAGGTCTCCCCTTCTGCATGCCTCAAGCAAATCAAATCATCACAACAGACGCCTCGGACTACGCCTGGGGGGCGCACATGACAGATCAGTGCATTCAGGGCAAATGGTCCCAAAAAGAGAAGCACCTGCACATCAATCAAAAGGAAATGCTAGCAGTACAAAATGCTATTATGGCCTTCAAAGACCTACTGCATCCAGGCCAGCTATTGATAGACAGACAACACCACAGTGATGTGGTACATAAACAAACAGGGAGGAACTCATTCATACCCCCTGTGCAGACTAGCCATGTCCCTTTGGAACACGGCTCTGGAATTGCAAATCCAACTTCAAGCACAATTCCTGCCAGGGAAGGAAAACACACTGGCAGACAACTTAAGCAGAAACATGACAGATCCACACGAATGGAAGTTGCATCCTCAAGTTTTCGCAAAGATAATTCAGGCATGGGGACAGCCAGACATAGATCTCTTTGCTACCCACAGAAATTACCAACTGAAAAAATTTTGCTCAAGGACCTATCATCCACAGGCCTGGAAAGTGGATGCACTTTCTTTCAATTGGACAACATTGACAGTCTATGCCTTTCCACCTCTTCCTCTGCTGCCCAAAGTTCTATTAAAAGCCAGCAGAGAGGCCAAACATGACTCTCATTTCTCCAGATTGGCCAAGACAACACTGGTATCCACTCCTGAAGAACCTGACGCATTCCCCACCATGGATCCTGCCTCTAGTGCCTCTTCTGTTGTCACAGCACAACTTCAAAACTCTTCACAGTCAGCTGAAAACCCTCAATCTAGCCGCTTGGAGGATTCCTTGATTTACCAACAGACCCTCCTCTCCAAGGAGGTGCAGGATGTCATCTTGGAGGCCAGAAGACCTTCTACTAGAAAAGCCTACTCCGCCAAATGGAAACGGTTTTGTGCCTGGAATCAGAAAAAGGGCCAGAATCCTTGGGTACTAAATTTACCTCAAATATTACAGTACCTAGCTGAGATGTTAAACAGTGGACTTTCCTTCTCTTCCATCAAGATCCATGCTTCAGCCATTTCTGCACAATACAACACAGATCCTCCTTTATTCTCTCATCCTCTCTTAAGACAGTTCCTCAGAGGGGCTAAGAATATAAAACCCCCAAGGAAACCACCAGTACCTGCTTGTGACCTCAACTTCATTTTGGAAAAACTGACCCTACCTCCATTTGAGCCAGCTGCTTCAACAGAACTGCAATATTTGTCATGGAAAACGGCCTTCCTTCTGGCTATCACCTCAGCACGCAGGGTTTCGGAGCTACAGGCCCTCATGGCTGTGCAACCTTTCATCATTTTCCATCAGGACAGAGTTTCCTTACGAACCAACCCTTCCTTTATGCCAAAGGTAGTATCCAGTGTAGCCTTGAATCAGACTATCCACTTACCTACCTTTTATCCTAACCCACAAAACAAAGGGGAAAGACTACTACATTCCCTGGGCATTCACAGACAACTTCGTTATTATTTGGACAGGACAAAGCCATTCAGAAAATCCGAGCAACTCTGTGTCCTATGCTACAGGTGCTCAAGGAAAGGCCATCTCCAAACAGACATTCTCAAAATGGATAGCCCACTGCATACGCTTTTGTTACTCATTTCATGGAAAAACTGTGCCTACAAGCATCAGATCTCACTCCACAAGGGCCACAGCTACCTCTGCAGCTTTCCTTAGGGGGGTTCCTACCGAGGACATTTTGGAAGCAGCCACTTGGAGTTCTGTGCACACTTTCTCCAAGCACTATCACCTTCCACTTTACTCTAAATCTAGAGCGGGCTTTGCCACAGCAGTCTTGCAGGGCATCCTTGCTCCTCCTAGTTCCACTTAGTGCCTGCCACCCCTTTTTAGCTTTGGGATTCTACCCATCTGTTATGACTGCAGCTGTATGCACGATGAACATAGTACAGTTTTGTACCTACCATAAATGTAGATGTTCGAGTGCTATTACAGCTGCAGTCCAGGTTTCCCTCCCTCCATCCCCTCTTGGGACAGGCCTTATGACAAACACCTCCTCATACAACCTGATTGGGGTATTCTTTTATGGTGTATTTGCTTGCAAATTACTGTTTTTTGATTATTTTACATTGCATTATTACATAAGTTTATGTTTTGCCTTTCTTCTGGGGGCACCTGACATATGGGGCAAGAAAAACTGAAGAAGATGGCGTCGGCTGGTTCTTTTATACCCCCTGCCGCACTGACGTCAGGGAAGAAGCGACGACAACCGATGCCGGACCTAGACTTTGGAATTCGGCCGACCGAGGACCCGCCTGACGGCAGGATAACCCATCTGTTATGACTGCAGCTGTATTAGCACTCGAACATCTACATTTATGGTAGGTACAAAACTGTACTTTGTCACTATGACCAGTTGTATAGCAGAGGTGCCTGTTTTAAAATGTACTGAAAGGTGATGATATTTGTGTGACACAGCATCATCTGTGAAGTCATTTTAGTGGGGTCCAGCTGCAGTGTTTCAGTGTCATGGGGAATGTGTCTTTGTTGTAGCTGGTAAGTTTTCTCCGAGGTTAGGTACTGGCTTTTGGTGATTTTTAAGACCTCTCTAATTATGTAGGTTGGATGGAGGTCACCAAGTGTATCAGAGAATGTTCCAGACTGCTTTCCTTTAGTTTATTTATCCCTTATTGACAGGGTTAGTCCCTGTAGGTTAGAAGTGTCTTTTCGAGTGTGCCCCAAGGTGGTATTTATACTACTACTACAGGAAATTACTACAGGTCATTTTAGGGTTGGTGGATAATATGCAATCTAAAGTGCTAGCTTTACTGGAGGGTATATCCTATCTTGTTGGACATTCTAATAATTTGGGTTAGCACGAATAGCTTGAGATGTGCATGGGAGGTGCTAGTGTCTTGATCAATCTTTGCTGAGGTCACCAAGAAGAGTTTCTTGCTTTTACATTGCTAGCTTTCTAGTTGATTATATTCAGTAGTAGTAGTAGTGTTTTCTGTTTAAAGGTATTTATGCACATATTATGTGTATTGCCTTATATGAATTTAATTTAAAATGGGTTGTTCTTGTGATCCAAATTTTGGGGATGTGTTTGGGTGTATTAATATTTTTAGGCAATTGAGGAACATGGCAGCTGCTCCTCCAGCACTTAGTGGTTAGGTTACTTCTTGCTTTATATCTTAGTGGAAGTATTTTTTTTTCATCTTTAGTGGGTGGATTTTAATCCTGTTTCAGTAAATACTAGTATTTTTTTTTTGTTTTAGTGGGGGGTGTACAGATAGGAGCAGGTGAGTATGTTTGTAAAGTATTGTTGAGGGCTCAGTAATAGTATCCTTTGCATGGAGTTGAAGGTTTTGTGACAACTGATTGATGTGGAATGTATGGTTATCGACCAACCTTGCTAAGAGATAGGGTAGCACATTTTAGCTGTACTATATAAGGTTGATGTTTTGGTTTCAAAATTACAGCATTTCCAGTTTAATTTCCCTGCAGTTATGTTTTATTGTAGTCTATGAGCGTTACTTTGGAGTGCACTTGCTCATGTTTTGGTTATATTGTTTTTTTTCTTGAGGTTTAGATGAGTAGGCATATCTCTTCAATATCCTCTGATTTTGTATCTTGTAGCACTGTGCTTCCTGCACACCGTTGTCTGACATGTATGAGCTTTTTTTTTTTTTTTGTTTTTTTTTTTTTTTTTTTGGTATTGTGAACAACTGGGTAATGTTTTGGTTACTGTCACCAATAGCCGGCTTTAAACTCTATTACACATCTTTAGAGTTTTATTTGTTGGTTTTTAATTCATTATGCCAAATCTGTTTTATTGCCCATTTACATTTTTTATCTGAGTCATTTTATCAATATGCCTCGGTTAGATCTTTTCGGTCTCCTTTTTTAGTTGGGCTTTTATGTAGTCACAGCTTTTGTTTGTGACCACATTAGTGTCAACTCTTCCATCAGCTTTTTGCCAGATTTCTGGAAGTTAGATGGTTGTTACTTTTAGTAGTTTATTAGGATGGGATCGTCAGTCGTTTGTTGCTGCCAGTCTGTACAGTTTTTTACAGTTTGGGCAATGTTTACTACTTATATATTCAGGTCTATACCTTCTGAAGGTAAGTCCTTCACTGTTTAATTTGACAGTTGTTGTTGTTGGTAGGATGGATTTCATTGTTGGACCAGTTCCTGATGCTCTGACTGCCTACACATGATTTTCCTGTATAGAACACAAGATCATTCCTGGGTTGATCGTGACCGCTACCGATGGATTTTAGCTTTATTTTTGAATGGTAATGCCGTTTATGTTCAGGATATTTTTTTAGTCGCTGCTCAGGCCAGCGTTTCTTGATGTTCTGTTGCTTTGATGGTTGTACTAACTTGTCAGCTATAGTCGTCACGTTCTACATTCTTTAGCAGGTATCATACACAGTTGTTACCTTGATGAACAGTTATTGTATGGGATATTTTGCTTGATAGTGTGCCTGCAATATTGTTTGTTTTTATACAACACCATATTACTTATATTTGGTGTTGTTTATTGCACCGGCTTCCTTTACCTGTTACATGTCTTACAACTAGGAGCTCTGTATGAGCTCAGCTTAGCGACTCTTATTACAGAGTCATCGTACACATCTCACCCTCACTGGTGATATTGTTTTGTTATACATATTGGTTTAATAAGTATTTTGGGCTTAAGCCCATACCTTGATCACAACCACTCATTGTTCAGTTTTACAGTGCCTTTGGCTTGCCATTAGGCGTGCAGTGTTAGTTCTGTATTCAAGGCTGTCGTTTCTCTGCTGCAGCACAGTATGTTTAAGACGCTATATGCATATTTTATGTCAACTGCATTTATTTATGTTAATTTTAAAAAAATTTTTAATGGTTTTAATGATTTTTTACTTGCTTTATATGTGTTTGTCAACGTTGTTCCTTTAAAGCAGCCCAACATGGTTGCCATAATTATTCAATTAGGATTGTAATTAGATAGTTTTGAGCGCCAAAAACTTTTGTATAAAAGGGTGTCTATTTCTATGTTTTATTACACCTGAAGAAGCGTAGTATAGCTACGTGAAAGCGCTTGTGTGTTCCTGTTTTTCAATAAAGAAGCTCTCTACAACCGTGGTCTTCTCTGTGTGGTGTATCCAGTGGATTTGGTGTGTTCCGGTTTCAAAATTATAGGAGTTTGGTTATTCTGATCTGTTAGTAAATGGTCAGTTTAGTGAAGAGTTGTGTGGAATTTGATTAGAATTGGGTATGTTTGTTGCAGTGCAGTGTTTATGGTTGAGGTAATGATGTGAAATGGGCTGGTTAGGGAGTATGTCAAGTGAGAGGGAGTTAGAGGAATTTTAACAGTAGGAAATGTGGGTTATTTTTGAGGTGTATTAGTCATGGGTAAAGGAAAGTGGTGTAGTAGTCGTGGGTAAAGGAAAGTGTAGTGAAACACTACAGAGCGGGCCTACCCTTTGGCAGCAGTCAGCTATTTAAATGAAGTTACAAAATCTGAACAAAATATCTTGCGAGGTGTATAGAACCAGAAGGTAAGTGGCCTCAACTTTCAATCCAGAAATAGTTAAGGGAGTAGAGGGCAACACTCTTAAGGCATATTATTAAAAAAAAAAAATGATTAAAATTAATCTAAACTAAAGCACATATCTGTGTACTCCTATATTTAAATAAGGAAAACTAGATGCTTCTTTTTTCTCCTTTTTAATGCTTCTTTAATGAATGGTACAGGTGTAGTGTTTGCGTGTGTGTATATGTATATGTGTGTATATAAAATATATCTATATAAAATTGCATGTTTGGATTGGTTTCAGAGTTCCTTTAGGTCTTTTATAGTCTCAAGTAACTGGGTGGGGGAAGTTTATGATGGCAAACCCTAACATTTGATTAGATGAGTTGTTTCTGTAGGACTGCTAGTTACAGCTGTTCTAGTGAATTCATATTTGTGTGTTTTTCTGTACGTTGTGTGTCTTAATAAAAATGCATTTTCAAAAATGTACAGTTTCGCGTTTGACCTGCACAGATATTTCAGCAGGTAAGGCATTTGTTGAGAAGTATGACCCAGCTTTTAGTATAGAACTGTAATCACTAATTTATATGACAGTTGTATAATTTTAAATACAAATATTTTGGAAAGACTAACAACTGTATTGTAAACTAGACCTGATATTACTTGGTAGATCCCACCAGCACCACCAAAGCCTGATTTTGATGCATCGAGGGAAAAGCTTCAGAAACTTGGAGAGGGTGAGGGATCGATGACTAAGGAAGAATTCACAAAGATGAAACAAGAGCTTGAAGCGTAAGTAAAGAAATTTATTTATATTCTTGAATCCGTGGTTCTCCTCGCATTGTATCTTTAGATGTTCATCGTGTTGCACTGCTGCAGTCATCACACTTGGGTTATCCTGCCGTCAGGCGGTCCCGCAGTCGTCCAGAGTTCCAAAGTCTTGGTCCGGCGTCAGTGCTGTCGCTTCTTCCCTGACGTCAGTGCGCCAGGGGTGTAAAAGATGCATCTGACGCCATTTTCTTCAGTCTTTCTTGCCGCCGGTGCCCGAAGCAGAAGCAGTTCGCAAGTGCCGGTCGGCCGACTCCTGAGATTTTCGAAGTCGAATTTCAAATCCGAAGTCTTCAATAAAGCTAAATACCCCATTTGGGAAACTTTTTTTCTTGCCTCAGACCGATGTCAGAAAAAGTTAATAATTGTATTTCTTGTGGAAAGCAAATACCTCATAAGGACTTCCACTCTTACTGTATTCCATACCTAGGCCCTGATCACGATGTCACTAGTTCAGTTTTGTGCTAGATTTAACAAACGTACTATTAAAAGGTGTTTTGAATTTGCATTGCACTACTTTGGCCGAAGGTTCAATTATACAATGCCGTTGGATCAGCCGACGACCGCAATATCAAAGAAACGCAAGGATAAGGATAAAGACAGACATCCGAAGGCCAGTCGCTGGTTCTCAGTGAGGTGCTTTCGCAGCCCCTGACACCCGCTACCTCAGAGCCACAGGCCACCTCTGACTCCCACGTGGAGACAGCTAGGTTTCTGGATATTCAAGGTATTGGGCCTACGGAAACTAATCCCTCAGATGGGTCTGGAGCCGCTGAGCAGGCATCGGCTTCTGAGGGTGTTTTCAGACCTTCTCAACTTACCATTAAAACTACAGCCAAGACAAAAGTACCACTAAAGACAAAGAAACAAGTACAGCATTCTCCTGGACAAGCCTCCATACCTAAGAAACAGATGCTTAAAATGGCCGAAGACCTCATTACTTTAATCAGGGGTTCCCATCCCCCTCCTGAGAAAAGGCCTAGGCAGGATACAGACTGATTCCTCTGATCAAGTTTCCATTTCCTCTGATTCCTCTTCAGACCAGGGGTACTCTCTACCCCCCTATGAGGACTCTGATGCTGAAGAATATATCCCTTCAGCCTCTCCTCCTGAGGATTATTCTTTTGGGGAAACTTTACATACCATGAGGGAGCATTTCCATTGGGAAAGTCAGGATTACTCAGAATCTAAGAAAAGGCTCAGAGATTTCCTTCTATTGCCTCAGCACAGGCCCCTGGCTATTCCGCCTGTGCTAGATATTGTGGATGATGTGTTTTCTGAATCTAGCTTATCTCCTGATTCCTTGCCCCCTGCACCAGCCAAGCCAGATAGGTACTACAGAGTCCCTGACTCTCACAAGTTTCTTTATAAAAACCCTTCTGCAGATCCAGAAACTATTTCCCAGGGTCCAAAAGGGGTTAAGGCTTCCATTGCAAAAAATCCAGTACCCTCTGACAGAGATTCCAGAGCTTTGGATAGATGGGGGAAGAAAGTATACACATCTGCAACTTTTGCAGTAAGAGCTTTAAATTGCCAGTTTCACATGCTTAAGTACCAACAATATTTAATGGCTCAATTAAAACAGAAAATGCTTGCAAGCTCAGAAGCTCCTGATTGTAAAGAAATGCAGGATTTATTGCATGCAGTTGAACAGGTGGGAAAACATACTCTGCAATGTGGTTTTGATTCTCTAGAGGCGTCTTGTAGAGCCGCAGTTACAGGTTCAGTGATTCGAAGGCATGCCTGGTTAAAAGAACAAAGTTTACCTGATCATGTTAAGGCAAAATTATTGGATGCTCCTTTACAGCATGATACCTTGTTTGGTGTTAAGACAGAAGAAGTGTTAATGAAAATGGAGGATAAAGCTAAATCTATGCAAACAGTCAAGGATTTCTTACAGGTACAGCCACCTCGATTTAGCAGAAATTGGCCTACAAAAAATTGGTCCTTTCCAGTGTCAGACAGACCATAGAGAGGCAGATACAGACGATCAAGAGGCAGATCTCAACCCCAAGGCTCAAACAGACGACAGTGGGGCACCTCAACCCCAAAAGGAGGTGAGGACAAGTCTCAACCTTACAGGAAACAGTCACAATGACTTTCCCCTTCGTACGCCAAGCACTTCCCTTTTGGAAGCCCCCTTGGGGCGAAAACTAGCGTTTTTTTCTCAAAACTAGCAAACAATCACCCAAGACAAATGGGTTCTAAATATTGTGTCTCAAGGTTACAGGTTCCACTTTCATACTTTACCAAGGCTAAAAAGAATGCTGGACCTGCCACAAAATCAATGGGCAGAGGCACAGAATCAAATTTCAGCCCTCATGGACATGAGAGCTATTCAAAATGTACCACAGCAGGAACAAGGACAAGGATTTTACTCAAGACTCTTCCTGGTCCCCAGAAAGGACAAGGCCTGGAGGCCCATATTAGACCTTTCAATTCTAAATACTTACCTGGATATTCCGAAATTCAAAATGTTGACATTACAGCAGCTTCTACCCATGCTGGGCAAGAACGCTTGGCTTGTTACTCTGAACCTCAGAGGCATACCTGCATGTCCCTATCAGACAAAATTGCAGAAGATACCTCAGATTGAAAGCTGGTACAATGCACTGCCAATTCTCTGCACTGCCCTTTGGCTTATCTACTGTGCCCAGGGTCTTCACAAAGTGCCTGGCACCAGTAATTTCATTTTGCAGACAAAAAGGAATTCAACAACTGCCTCATTCAAGTGGAGACAAAGGACATTCTTCTACAGCATCTGGCGTTTGTAAAAAGGTTACTAACTTCTCTAGGGTACACAGTAAATGAAAAGAAGTCAAAACTAGTACCCTCACAACAGATTATATTCCTGGGTGCCAGCTTAAATACAATGGCCCAGATGGCTTACCTCACGCCAGACAAGCAGGTTCAACTAACTCAATGTTTTCAACTACTGGCAAAAAAGTCACATCTCCCTACAAGAAAAATTCTGCAGGCCCTGGGATTCATGGCATCCTGCATACTACTAATACCATATGCCAGACTGCATATGAGGAAACTACAATGGTACCTAAAAAGTGTTTGGACTCAGCACTCTCACAGTTTAGAAGCAGTAATACCACTGATTCCCTGCCTACAACAGGAGTTTCGATGGTGGGCACAGGCATGTCACCTAAACAAGGGTCAGCCTTTCACCCTACCCACAGCCAGGCAGACTCTAACAGATGCTTCGGATTACGCATGGGGAGCACACATGGCAGGAAAATGCATTCAGGGCAAGTGGACCACAGACCAGATGCATCTTCACATCAATCAAAAAGAGATGTTGGCTGTGCAAAATGCCCTAACAGCTTTCAAGGACCTTCTGCATCCAGGACAATTATTACTAAAGACAGACAACACCACAGTAATGTGGTACATAAACAAGCAAGGGGGCACTCATTCTTACCCCCTATGCAGGCAAGCCATGACCTTGTGGAACACATCTCTAATGTACCAAGTTCACCTGCAAGCACAATTCCTGCCAGGAAAGAAAAATACTCTGGCAGACAATCTAAGCAGAAATATCATGGACCCTCACAAATGGAAATTGAATCCACAAATCTTCAGCATGGTAACGCAAAAATGGGGATGCCCAGACATAGATCTTTTTGCCTCCCCACTGAATTGCCAACTACAAAAATTCTTCACAAGGACTAATCACAAACAAGCATGGAAAGTGGATGCTCTTTTGTTCAGCTGGAAGAACCTAAAAGTTTATGCCTTCCCGCCTCTGCCTCTCCTTTCAAAAGTACTCCTAAAAGCCAAACAAGAGAAACCACAGATGATCCTGATTGCTCCAGACTGGTCACGTCAGCACTGGTACCCTATCTTAAGGAACCTAGCACAAGGCCCACCATGGATTTTGCCTCAAATTCCACACCTTCTGACTCAACAAAACAATCAGATCCTGCACGGTCATCTCAAAACCCTAAACCTGGCTGCATGGCAGATTTATTAGTCAAACAGGCAACACCTCTCTCTAAAGCGGTTATGGATGTCATTCTGGAGGCCAGGAGGCCTAGCATCAGGAAAGCTTACTCAGAAAAATGGAAGAGATTCTGCGCCTGGAACCAGGCTCAAAGCCTAGATCCTCTTGTTCCAAACATTTACAGTACTTAACTGAGATGCTGGACAGAGGCCTATCCTTCTCATCAATTAAGATCCACGCCTCTGCCATTTCAGCACATTATAACACGGATCCTCTTTTATTCTCTCATCCCTTGCTAAAGCAGTACCTCAGAGGGGCCACTATGCCAAAGATGGTATCTAGTGTGGCTCTTAACCAAACCATCCATTTGCCAACTTTTTATCCAAACCCCCAGAATAAAGGGGAGAAACTTCTGCATTCTTTGGACATACACAGGCAGCTAAGCTTCTACTTGGACAAAACAAAAGCTATCGGAAAAACTGAGCAACTGTTTGTAGCATATGCTGCAGGATCACAGGGCAAGGCTATCTCAAAGCAGACTATATCCAAATGGATAGGACACTGTATTCGTCACTGCTACACACAGCATGGGAAATCAGTCCCAAATAGCATTAGGCCACATTCCACCAGGGCTACAGCCACTTCAGCCGCCTTTCTCAGAGGAGTACCTACCAAGGAAATTTTGGAGGCTGCAACGTGGAGTTCATTGCACACCTTTACCAAGCATTACCACCTGCCACTTTACTCTAAATCCAGAGCAGGATTTGCCACTGCAGTTCTGCAGGGTCTCATAGCCAATCCTAACTCTTTATAGACCAGCCACCCAACCTTAGCTTTGGGATTCTACCCAAGTGTGATGACTGCAGCAGTGTAACACGATGAACATAGTACAGTTTTGTACCTGCTATAAAATAAATGTAGATGTTCGAGTGTTCTCACTACTGCAGTCCAGGTTACCCTCCCTCTATCCCCTCTGAACTAGTTGGCCTTATCTATACCTTTCTATCATATACAACCTTTGTGGTGTATTTGCTTGTGACTGAAGGTATTGTTTTTATTTTATATGTATTGCCTACCTACTTGGGGGGCACCTGACATCTGGGGCAAGAAAAACTGAAGAAAATGGCATTGGATGCATCTTGTATACCCCTGGCGCACTGACATCAGGGAAGAAGCGACAGCACTGACGCCGGACCAAGACTTTGGAACTCTGGCCGACTGCGGGACCGGCTGACGGCAGGATAACCCAAGTGTGATGACTGCAGCAGTGTGAACACTCTAACATCTACATTTATGGTAGGTACAAAACTGTACTTTGTCAGTTGTGGCCCCTCACTTTGACACTGCTTTCATTATTTTTTTCCACATTTTGATTCCTGTTCTGCAGTTATATTTTTTTAACCGAAAGTACTTTTTTAATTTCTGAAAAATAAATTAAATCAGTATGGTAAAATCACTTTTGTACTAGGGTGTTGCCCACTTTCTCTTGGACTACTGAAGATGTTTGCTTTTCTTCAGGATGCTGCATTCTACAGATTTTCCATTATCTAATGTGCGTGAACATGATTTTCATTTTAGATATATGGCAGAAGCATATATCTTATTTGTAATGTTGAAAAATTAACTTTGGTTCATGCCATAAAATATTTGTTGAGGCGTTGTAGAACAGCCATAAAAATGTGGTATGCTGTCTTAAGGCCCCTTTGTCTAAAATTGAAAGCTGGTTCTCCTAGTTTGCTATTTACTCGTGTAAATTGCTTGAGAGGGCAAAAGAATGAATCCATTTTTATTTATGAATGTTCATGAGACTGAATTTTTCAATAATCTGGATTTAATTTGTTTTTTATTTTTGCTAGTGTTTTTCAGTCAGCACTACTGCAGAAATATTTAGATCAGATAGACCTGAGTTTTGTGTGAGCACATGCAACTGACAAGTTAACCTTGCAAGCTGTGCCTTAACAGCAGAGTTCAGTTAGTTCCTCAAACTCTATCACTACTGAATTTTCTCCGTCCAAAGAAAATGTTACCAATCTGTCTGCTGAACAGTTATAAACCTTCCAACATTTCCATATAAACTCCTGTACTTCAGTTATTGTCCTTGTGCAGAAAAGTTCATTTTTCAAAGTTTCATTGTAGACAACACAGGAACTTGTACCCTCACAAAAACTGCACTGGTTACTCCCAGTAGCAGTCTTCTATGTACAGGCAACTCCTTCATAACTTGATCAAAATAACTGATGATGTTCTTCGTGTTTCACTGTTGCAGTCATCATACTTGGGTTGTCTGCCTGCAGGTAGCCCTCAGTCGGCCCAAATACCAGAGTCTTGGGATTTCTGCATCGGATGCTGTCACCTCTTCCATGATGTCAGGGGTATAAAATATGCAGCCAATGCCATTACATCAGCTTTTCTTGCTGTGCGGGAGCCCGAAGCAGAAGCAGTTCGCAAGTGCCGGTCGGCCGCTACCTGAAATTTTCGTTTTCCAAGTTTCAAGCCTGAAATCTTCTAAAGCTAAGTTCCCCATTGGGGATCCTTTTTTCTTGCTCTAACCGATGTCAGAAAAAGTTAACACTAGTCTTGCCTGTGGAAAGCAAATACCTCACAGAGATTTTCATTCTTACTGTGTCACCTGTTCAGGCCCAGACCGTGACATTCCTTGCTGTCGGTTTTGTGCCTTGTTCAACACCCGAACTATTCATCGTCGGGCTATCTTTGTCGCTAAATTCTGTCGCTCTCATTCTCTGTATTCCGAAATGGCTTTGATAAGCCACCCGACTACCGATCTTGCGAAAAAACGTAAGGATAATGACAGAGACAGACCGCATATGTCCAAAACTGCCGATGATGATTCCGTTAAGCTAGTCGCCAGTCCACTGGTACTCAGTGAGCAGCTTTCGCAGCCCCTGATACCCACTTATACAGATTCACAGGCCTCTACTGAAACCCATTCGGAATCTGGTATGCCGCGAGATGGTTCTTCGACTGTGGAACATGGGGATGTCTCTACCTTGAATGGGTCCGGAGCCGCTGTGCAGGCACCGGCTTCTGAGGGTGTATTCAGACCTTCCGATGTTCATATTAAGCTGACCACATTGTTTCTGACTAAAACTACCAAATTTCTCAGGCCCAGAGTTCACACTTACGGCTAGGAAACAAACGACCAAAGCGCATTTTCAAGCTCCCATGCCACAGAAACAAATGCTTAGAATGGCTGAATACCTTTTTAATTAGGGGAAGCCAGCCTTCCTCCTCTAAAAGGTAAAGAATTGATTTTCCTTCTGATTCTACACACCACAAGTCCGATGACTGACCCTTCTGACTACCAGGACATACCCTTTTCTACCTATGAGGATTCAGATGCAGAGGATTCCATTCCCTCTGCCTCCCCCCAGAGGACTTTTCTTTCTGTGAAACCTTGTATACCCTAAGAGAGCATTTCCGCTGGGAATGCCATGACTACCCACAGTCCAAATAGAGACTCGGGGAATTTTTAGACTTGCCTCAGCACAAGCCTCTAGCCCCCTGTCCTGGATATTGTAGATGTTGTCTTCATGGACTCCATTCGTACCCCTGATACTTTACCACCAGCTCCTAGAAAGTCTGGCAGGTACTACAGAGTAACGGACTCTCAAAAATTTCTCTCTCAAAATCCAGAGACCATTTCCCAGGGACCTAAAGGTATTAAGGCTACTACAGCCAAAAACCCTACCCCTTCGGACAGGGATTCTAGGGCTTTAGACAGATGGGGTAAGAAGGTATATACCTCTGCAACTCTTGCCATCAGGGCTTTAAATTGCCAGTTTCACATGTTGAAGTACCAGCAGCATATTATGGAACTAATTAAACAAAAAATGTTATTCATTCCTGATTGTGCAGAAAATAAAGATTTACAAGAGTTAATGCATTCTGCAGACCAAGTTGGTAAACATACTTTGCAGTGTGGTTTTGATGCCTTAGAAGCATGTTGCAGGGCTGCTGCCACTGGGTCTGTTCTGAGAAGGCATGCTTGGCTGAAGGAACAAATCTTGCCAGACCATGTCAAAGCAAAATTATTAGATGCTCCACTAAACCAAGAATGTTTGTTTGGCAAAAAAGCAGAAGAATTTATTAAAAAGACTGAGGAGAAAGCCATATCTATGCAAACTGTTAAAGATTTCTTACAGGTACAGCCACCTAGATTCAGTAGGCATTGGCCTTCAGAAAACTGGTTCTTTCCAGTCCCTCCCAGACCTTCTCAGTCCAAACCCAAGGGCAACAGACCACAAAGACTATATTCTCAGGGTATGCTCAGATCTAAACAGTGGTGTGCTCCCACCTCAAAAACAGGGAGTGGTAAGCCACCCCCTTATGGAAAAAATTCATAATGTCTTGTCCTTCATCCTTCCCAGCCATGCCCAAAGTACTTGCACCCCTAGGAGGAAAACTTGCCCTGCATGCAAAAAACTGGGAGTATATTACACAGGACCAATGGGTCTTAAACATTGTATACCAGGGATACAGATTCTACTTCCACTCACTGCCATCCCCGAGTGGATTGCCAGGCCTTCCTCCAAACCAGTGGGCAGAGGCCCAAAAGCAAGTACTTTATCTTCTCTCAGTATCAGGGCTACTCAACCTGTTCTCTCAGAGCTAAGGGGACAGGGTTTCTACTCCAGACTGTTCCTGGTTCCCAGAAAAGAAAACTCCTGGCACCCTATCATGGATCTGTCAGTTCTCAACACCTTCCTGGTGGTACCAAAATTCAAAATGCTTACACTCCAGCATCTGCTTTCTATGCTAGCCAAGGACTCCTGGCTGGGCACCCTAGACTTAAAAGAAGCTTATCTGCACATCCCCATAAGGGAATCTTCCAGGAAATATCTACATTTCAGGACAGGCTCTATGCACGATCAGTTCTCTGCACTTCCCTTTGGCTTATCTACTGCGCCAAGGGTATTCACAAAGTGCCTGGCTCCAGCCACTGCATACTGCAGGCAGAGAAATATTCAAATTTACCCATACTTGGACAATTGCCTGATTCAGGCGGACAGTCAGGAATTGCTACTTCAGCACCTGACGTTTGTAAAGAGACTTCTAACTTCTCTGGGGTATACTATCAACGAAAAGAAGTCACATCAGGTACCCATCCAAAAGATTGTATTCCTGGGAGCAAGCTTGAACACAACTTCCCAGATGGCATTCCTCACTCCAGAAAAGCAGGTTTATTTGTCAAATTACTTCAAAACTATTGGCCACCCAAACCCAGCTATCTGCAAGAAAAATACTGCAAGCCTAGGGTTCATGGCTTCATGCATTCTCCTAATTCCATATACAAGACTGCATATACCATATCCTTCCAGGACAACTCGATAAAGACAGACAACACCACAGTTATGTGGTACATAAACAAGCAGGGGGGAATTCATTCCTACCCACTCTGCAGGTTAGCCATGGCTCTGTGGAACACAGCCTTGAGCAGTCAAGTGCACCTGCAAGCTCCATTCCTGCCAGGCAAACAAAATTTGCTGGCAGACAACTTGAGCAGAAATCTTATGGACCCACAGGAGTGGAAACTGGAACCCAACTCATTCAAACTTCTAATCCACAGGTGGGGGACACCAGAGGTGGACCTCTTTGCTTCCCCCCAAAACCATCAATTGAGCAAATTTTGCACCAGAACTCCCCACAGCCAAGGATGGAAAGTGGATAGCCCTATCCTTTACATGGGAAAACCTCTCAGTCTGCTTCCCCCCTCTGCTCCTCCTCTCAAAAGTACTACTCAAGATCAAACAGGACAGGCCAAGGACAATCCTTATTGCACCAGACTGGCTACGCCAGCACTGGTGCCCACTTCTACGCAGTCTGACAGCAGTGCCACCCTGGAACCTACATCAGACTACCTCTCTGCTGTCCCAGCAGTTAGGACATATTTTGAATCCTCAGCTGTAAACCCTGAACCTGGCAGCCTGGCTTATTCCTTGAATACATCACCAGCAATCCTCAGCAAACAGGTGCTGGATGTCATCCTTGAGGCCAGGATGCCTAGTACTAGGAAATCCTATTCAGAAAAGTGGAAAAGATACTGTTCTTGAAGCCAGTCTGAAGGGAAGGACATAGCCGTGCCCACCTTACCTCAAATCCTAGATTAACTAGCATACCTGCTCCACAAAGGCCTATCCTTCTCAATTAAGATTCATGCCTCTGCCATCGCAGCTCATTACAATACTGGGCCACCCCTCTTTTTTCACCCTCTGATCAAACAGATGTTCTTCGTGTTTCACTGTTGCAGTCATTACATTTGGGTAATCTGCTGGCAGGTTGCCCTCAGTCGGCCTGATTTAACAAAGTGTTGGGTCCTGTGTCCAATGCTGTCCCTTCTATGACGTCAGGGGTATAAAACATGCAGCCGATGCCATTACATCAGTCTTTATTGCCGTGCGGTGCCTGAATCAGTAGCAGTTCGCAAGTGCCGGTCGGCCGACTCCTGAAATTTTCGTTCTCGAGTTTCAGAACCAAAGTCTTCAACTAAAAAGCTAAGTACCCCGTTGGGGAAACTTTTTCTTGCTCCTTACCGATGTCAGTAAAAGTTAATAATTGCATTACTTGTAGGAAGCAAATACCTCATAAGGATTTCCATTTGTACTGTATTTCTTGCCTAGGCCCTGACCACGACGTACCTTGCTGTTGGTTTTGTGCTTTATTTAATCAGCGCAGTAGCCGTCATTGGTACATTTTTGCTTCTAAATATTTTGCTTCTCGGTTTAATTATCCAGAAATGACGTCTGTTAGCCATCCGACTACCGGAATACCGAAAAAACGCAAAGAAAAAGAGAGACAGGCCGTTGAGGTCCAAAACTGCCGACGACACTTCTCGTAAACCAGTACTCAGTGAAGCGCTTTCGCAGCCCCTAATACCCGCTACTTCAGATTCACAGGCCTCTACTGAGACCCATTCGGAGTCTGGTATGCCGTGAGATGCTTCACCTATGGAACCCGCGGATGTCTCTATCTTGGATGGGTCCAGAGCCGTTGTACAGGCACCGGCTTCTGAGGGTGTATTCAGGCCTACAGATTTTTATATTAAACCGACACCACCTTCAATGTTAAGACCAAAATCTCGATCCATGTCTAAAAAACCGATGCCTAGGCCACATGTTCAGGCCACTATGCCTAAAAAACAAATGATCAAAATGGCTGAAGATTTAATTACTCTAATCAGGGGTAGTCAACCCCCCCCTTCCTTCCAAGAGGCCTAGGCCTGACCTTGACTATGAGTCTTCTGAACAGGACTCTCTTTTTTCTGACTTCTAATGAGCAGGATTTGTCCAGTCCTACTTATGAGGACTGTGATGCAGAGGATTCCATTCCTTCTGCCTCTCCCCCTTAGGATTTCTCTTTTGGGGAAACTTTACATACCT
This sequence comes from Protopterus annectens, assembly GCF_019279795.1. Classification (NCBI taxonomy): domain Eukaryota; kingdom Metazoa; phylum Chordata; order Ceratodontiformes; family Protopteridae; genus Protopterus; species Protopterus annectens. The sequence goes on from NC_056737.1 coordinate 333,834,194, forward strand.
TAAGGGAGCATTTCCACTGGGAAGGTCAAGATTTTTCTGAATCCAAAAAGAGGCTTAGGGATTTCCTTCTTCCTCAGCATAGGCCTTTGGCTATACCTCCTGTACTAGACGTTGTTGATGTGTTTTCAGAATCCAGTATGGCCCCTGATTCCCTTCCTCCGGCCCCTTGTAAGCCAGACAGATACTACAGGGTTCCTGACTCCCACAAATTCCTTTTCAAAAATCCTGTTGCGGACCCTGAAACTATTTCTCAGGGGCCCAAGGGCATTAAGGCTTCTACTGCTAAAAATCCTACCTCTTCGAACAGAGACTCCAGGGCGCTGGATAGATGGGGTAAAAAGGTTTATACTTCTGCAACCTTGGCAATCAGGGCTTTAAACTGTCGATTCCCTATGCTAAAATATCAACAGCATATCATGGGACTGCTTAACTGCGGTGGTGGTGCTGCTGTAACGTTGTCGCCTCACAGTAAGAAGTTGTCCTGTTCGATTCTCAGCTAGGGCGTCTTCTGTGTGGAGACATGCGTGAATGGGCGTACCTTCTTTGAAGGTTGTACGTCAGAGCTGGCAACTCGGCACGTAAAAATCTACTGCCAATCATTAGCGGACCGGAGTTCTTCTGTGGCGACCCCTAACCGGGAAAAGCCGAAAGACACAACATCATCGTGGGACTGCTTAAACAGAAAATGATGTTGATTTCTGACTGTGTGGAAAATAAGGAATTACAGGATTTACTGCATTCTGCTGAACAAGTTGGAAAACATACTTTGCAATGTGGTTTTGATTCTTTGGAGGCCTCTTTCAGGGCTGCTGTTACTGGGTCTATGCTTGGAAGGCATGCTTGGCTTACGGAGCAATCTCTGCTTGATCATGTTAAAGCAAAATTGTTGGATGCTCCTTTGCGGCCGGACTATCTGTCTGGTAATGAGGCAGAAGAAGTTCTAAAAAAGATGGAAGATAAAGCTAAATCTATGCAAACTGTGAAAGATTTCTTACAGGTACAACCTCTAAGATTTAGTAGGCATTTGCCTACTAAGAACTGGTCCTTTCCATTTCCTTCCAGAGCCACTCAAGCCAAACCTAGACATTCCAAAAGCACAAGATTTCAGTCAAAAGGGAGTTTCAGAAATAAGCAATGGGGTGCCTCCACTTCCAAATCTGGAAACAGCAAGACACCTCCCTATGGTAAACAGTCTCAATGACATTCCTTTAAAATTACCAAGCACTTGCCTCTTAGCCACCCCTTTGGGAGGAAAACTGGCTCTTCATGCAAAAAAAAACTGGACAAATGTTTTTTAAATATAGTGTCCCTGGGATACAGATTTCATTTCCACACGTTACCAACTCCAAACAGATGGCCAGATCTGCCCCCAAATCAGTGGGCAGAGGCTCAGAAACAAGTACTTTCCCTCCTAAACATGGAGGCAATTCAACTAGTACCAGAAGAGGAAAAAGGACAAGGTTTCTATTCCAGACTTTTCCTGGTACCCAGAAAAGACAAATCATGGTGCCCCATTCTGGACCTGTCTACTCGAAACACCTTTCTGGACACTCCAAACTTCAAGATGCTGACTCTTCCCCAGTTACTTCCTATGCTAGGCAAAGATGCCTGGTTGGCAACTCTAGATGTTAAGTTGTCTATCTCGCCTTCATTCTTGCTGGATGGGTTCGGAGCCGACCTCGGCTCCGACTCGGCCACTCTAAAAGCTCGAGAGTTGGTTCCACCGGCTCGAGGCTCCCCTTATATCCCACAATGCTAGGCGAGAGTTACCTCAGATCTCGTTTGCCGCTACAGCTATCGAGGTGTTGGTTTTCTACCGGTTCTTGGTAAGTGACTTTTCTTGTGAAGTTAGTCTATTAAAACCCCTTTAATTTAATATTTTTACTTATTTCCCGTAGTGTAGAGGAATTCTTATCCCCCTTCTTAAAAATTCCTGTTTTTTTCCCTCAAGAACTTTAAGTTCTTCCCTTGGGCCTACAGGCCTTTTTTCTTTCCCTAGTGGAGTGTGTGTGTTATTTTTCTTATTTTAAAAACCTAGTTAGTGGTTTATTATAATTTAAACTAGACAGGGTGTAATTAGTGTGTTTGTGACTGTGTGTGTGATTACACCTTTTGAGATGTCTAAAGAAGCAAAGGTCTCCGGATTCAAGAAGTGTGATGCGTGCTGTCAGAAAATGTCTCTGACAGACGCTCACACTTCTTGTGTCTACTGTCTGGGACCTTTGCACCTGCAGGACTCCTGTGCTGTGTGCCATGGCTTCAGCCCCAGGGTCCTGCAGGAAAGAAAAAATAAGTTAATTTTAAGGGGCTTACTCAAGCCAGAGGATTCCCTTTCTGTATCTACAGGGAAGCCCTCTAAGGCATCTAGGTCTTCGGCTCCGACAACTGAGCCGAGACCTAAGGTTTCTAAGCCTCTGTCTACATCGGCTCCGGCTGGAGCCGATGAGTGTCAGTCCACAGTTTCTGTGGTTCCCTCGGCTCCGGCTGGAGCCGAGGTATTAGAAATTCCCGTGTCGGCTCCGACCAGACCTTCGGAGCCGACAACTAGGAAGAGGTCCAGGTCACCATCCCTTGGCTCCGTTCATTCGGCTCCAGGATCTCCCCTGCTGTCTGAACGGAGCCAAAGATCTCACTCCTCTAGGTCATCGAGGCTGTCGGATCATGACCTTCAGAGGGTAGTGAGTCGACTTCTTGAGTCCGAGGCACTGGCCCAGATGCTTCAGAGCCCGACTCATCAGTCGATGCCTGCCCCGGTCCATCAATATATTCCTCCTTCGACTCTCTTGAGCTCGGAGCCGGGTCGCGTCGGAACCGAGACTGTGATAGCATCGGAGCCGATACAATTGTCTTCGGCTCCATCGTCGGCTCCGATTTCTTCCTTGGAAGAATCTCGGCGCCGGGCTTCCCTCGTCGGCTCGAGGGGTGAGTGGCATCGGACCCATGTCCGACCCTCTCCCTCTCGGTGCTTCGCTGGTGAGTTCGGCTCCGACATCGGCCTCGGAGCCATCACTGTCGGTGCCGAGGGGGGTTCTTAGCTTCTCGGAGCGGGGACCTCTGGCTTTGCCTGACAGGGGTGCATTCGAGGTCATGCGGAGTGTGTTAGAGCCTGGCTCTACTCCACAGTCGGCTCCGTCCCCCTCCCTCACGGTGCCTCAGGTCAAGTCGACTCACTCCCTCATCCCGGACCGCAGAGAGCCAGCTCCTCAGGAACCCCTGTGGGATTTCATCCTCTTCGAGGCCTCTCCTGATTTGGCAGAAGAGCCCCTCGGAAGAGGAAGTGTAAGAGGAAACACATTGACTCACCTGAGTCCATCACGTCTGACACAGATTTAGATGATTCTGAGGGTTCCCCCCGTTCCCCTTCTGAAGATGTCTCATTTGCAGACATTCTAGAGATCCTGAAACAGAGAGGAAATTGGCCAGCCCTCAACCCTTCGGAGGATGAATCTGTGTATCTTGAGGCGTTTGGCTCTCGCCCTTCCACCTCCTGGGTGTCCCCCCCCCTTTGACCCTCTCATGCAGGTGGTTGCTAAGAAGGCATGGACGGCTCCTGATTCAGTGGACCCCACTCCCAGGAGACCCTCCAAGTTCATAACGGCACCAGCAGACAAACAGTTCTTGACGAAAGGAGTCTCTGTGGATGCTATGGTGGTAGCTGCTGCCACTAAGAAGGAGCTAGCTGATCCTTCAGTACCTGTCCATCCACCTAACAAGGAATCTAGGTCCATGGACAGGTGCGGAAGCGGATGTTCTCGTCAGCGACATTTACCATGCGTCGCTGAACTACCTATGCCATTTTACTGTCTTCAAAGGGACTTGATCAAGGAAGCGAGTGAAATGTTAAAGGACCCTACAGCTGCGGGTTTTCAAGATAAGATGAACACGCAGCTGGCTACCCTTAACTCCATAACCAACTCCTCCATGCCTTCTTTCTTACGCTGCTGATGGAGCGAGTAGAGCCGCAGGGACAGGTGTGGCCTTACGTAGGCATGCCTGGATGCGGCTATGCAATTTTGGACCCTTCTAGACGTCTTTCACTAACTCCCGTTTGATGGATCATCTCTCTTTGGTCCTCAAGTGAAAGAAACCTTGACTAGGTGCGAAACTGATGGCAAGACCCTTTCTGCCGTCGGAGTCCGTTTTCTACTCCTTCTAGGCCTTACCCCAAAGGCCAGAAAGGTGGAAAGATGTGGTTCCATAAACAATCTCAAGGGACTTAGCCTGACGACAGAGTCGTTTCCCGCCAGAGGCAGAGGCGGGAATAACAATGGTAGACGTCGCCCTAGGGGCAGGGGGGGTCCGCAGAACCAGGGCAATCGGGAAACCTTCTCTGACAAGCCCTTTCAGCATCCCTGAGGTGTTGCCCGACTGCCCACCTTCGGAGGCAGTCGGGGGAAGATTGTCACTGTACCCAGAAGCCTGGCTATCCCTGACTCAAGACAAATGGGTACAGTCCATCATTTCGAAGGCTATTCTATCCCCTTTCTTCGCATTCCAAATCAATCAAAAAAATCCCTTCCAGATGTTCCACCTGCTCAAAGGGATCTAGCGGTTTTGGAGATTTCAAAACTGCTTGCAAAAAGAGCAATTCAGCCAGTTCCAGCAGACCAGCAAGGATCCGGAATCTACTCAAGGTTCTTTTTAGTTCCAAAGAAAACAGGGGACTGGAGACCAATTTTGGATCTCAGTGTCTTGAACAGATCAGTCAAGAAAACAAGATTTCGGATGGTCACGCTGCAGTCCATCCTTCCCCTATTGGGAAAAGGAAACTGGATGTGCTCTATAGACCTTCAGGATGCGTACTATCACATAAAAATGAACAGACGCTCCAGAAGATTCCTCCGCTTCAGGCTGGGAACCAGTCATTTTCAGTTTAGGGCCCTGCCCTTTGGTCTCACCACTGCCCCGGTGTTTACCAAATGCATGGCAGTGGTAGCTTCTCACCTGAGACGACAAGGATTCCAGGTGTTTCCATATTTGGACGACTGGCTCCTCACAGCTCCCACCAAGCATCTCCTTCTGATGGCCAGGGATTACACTTTTCGCATTTGTCAAAAGCTAGGCATTTCAATAAATTGCGAAAAGTCTGTTTTGTCGCCTTGTCGCTATTACTTTCATAGGCAAATCTAGACACAGTAGACATGTCTGCGAGACTAACACATCAGAGAATAACAGACATTCACAAACTGGTCTCACTCCTTTTCAACAACAACAGAATCAAAGCCAGGTTAGTTCTGAAAGTGTTGGGAATTATGGCGGCGGCCATACCTCTGCTTCCATTAGCCAGATTCCACATGCGGATCCTTCAATGGATGCTCTTTACACAATGGTCATACCAGCAACTTCCAATGTCCCACACCATTATGATCACGCAGGCGCAGAAATCATCTCATGTGGTGGATGTCTTCCCCTCAGCTCTTGTTGGGAAGACCCTTTGTTCCACCCTCCGGTTGCTACTCTGACAACGGATGCCTCCCTGATCGGGTGGGGGCATTATCAGGGCAGGACGGTCCAGGGCACATGGCAACCAAATGAATGCCACTTGCACATAAATGTTCTGGAGATGAGAGCAGTGCTTTTAGCGTTGCAAGCCCTTCAAGACTCTCTTCCCTTGGGAACGATTGCAATCCAGACAGACAATATGTCTGTAGTGTGGTACATCAACAAACAAGGCGGAACCAGGTCATACCCCTGTGTCGAGAAGCACTCAGATTGTGGCAATGGGCGATTTCTTCTCAGCGGTTTCTGATAGCAACGCACATCCCGGAAGTCCAATCAAATTGCGGACAAGTTGAGCAGAGCTATCCTCATGCCTCACGAGTGGTCTCTGAAAGACTCTGTTGTGAGAGAAATTTTCCTCAAGTGGGGTCAGCCTTGCTGCGATCTTTTGCTACTCCCCAAAACAGCAAGTGCAGAGAATATTTCACTCTATTCCTTTACCAGGCCAACCCAGCAGAGACGCTCTAGTCCAGGTTTGGCCCCGGGACTTCTGTATGCATTTCCTCCTTCCCACTAATCTCTCAAGTGATACAGAAAGCTATCGCTCAGAAGGCCTCATTGATCCTCATTGCTCCGCACTGGCCTCGACAGGTGTGGTTCCCCTTTCTACATCAATTTCTATTGGGCGACCGTGGCATCTGGACCTAGTTCCAGATCTTTTGATCCATCAGTCGGGTCAGTTACATCGCCCTCCCCTCTCTGAACCTCACTGCTTGGTTCTTCCAGTTCCAACCTTAGCCAGGCTTCCTCAATTATCTCCTCCGTTCGAGATATTTTGATAGCTTCCCATAAATCTTCCACTCGGAAGATTTATTTGAGTAAGTGGAAACGCTTCACATATTGGGCTCAAGGAAGGGACATAGATCCTTTCACTGCTTCCATCCAAATAGTCCTTGATTTTCTAGCTGAACTCTTCCATGCAGGTTCATCTCCCTCTACTCTTAAAGTTCAATTGGCAGCTATTTCTAACTTTCATGTGGGTATTTCTGAATCTGCCTTAATGTCCCACAAGCTTTGCAAAGCATTTTTGAAAGGAGTTTTTCTTCTCAGACCTCCTATAAGAAATCCTCCTTCTCCTTGGGACCTAAATTTAATTCTTACTACTTTGATTCTACCCCCTTTCGAACCTGCAGCATCCTGTTCTTTAAAATTGCTATCATGGAAGACTCTCTTTCTGGTAGCTATTACTTCAGCTAGAAGAGTTTCAGAGCTTCGAGCATTCAGCTGTCGACCTCCTTATCTATTGTTTCATAAGGACAGAGTATCCTTACGAACTAACCCGTCCTTTTTGCCTAAGGTGGTCTCGACGTCAAATCTAAGTCAAAGCATTGACCTCCCTGTCTTTTTTCCAGAATATTCCAATAGGTCTGAACAAAAATTACACTGCCTGGATGTTCATCGTCAATTGAGGTACTAATTGGATAGAACAAAACAATTCAGAAAATCTGATCAGCTGTTTGTCTCCTATGCGGAAAGCAGAAAGGGACTTTCAGTTTCAAAGGTATCATTATCCAGATGGCTAACATCTTTGATTTCCCTTGTATATGAAATTAGACACCAAAACTGCCTAATAAACCTAAGGCCCATTCCACCAGAGCTTTGGCTACTTCTTTAGCCTTCCAAGACAGACTGCCTATTGACACCATTTGTGCAGCGGCTACTTGGGCTACTCCTCACACTTTCATTTCTCATTATAAGTTGGACTTAGCTTCTAGGCATAGAGCTAACTTTGGTTCCACTGTTCTCAGGAGTCTGTTCCGTTAGGCCACCCGGGACAAGGTGCTAGGGGCGGTCCCATCCAGCAAGAATGAAGGCGAGATAGACAACTTAACATATAGAAGTTATGTTCTTACCATAACGTTCCATGTTAGTTGTCTTCTTCTCACCGCCTTCTTGCGTCCCACCCTCCTTCCCCCTGGCCTGGACAGACCTAGAGGAGTTGTGATTGTGACCTCTCTTTCTACCACCTCTTTCTTAGGCATATGCTGTTGTGCATATTTCCTGGATCAGGATGTAGGTCACCCTTCTTTCTTCCTGTTGTTAGAGGTGGACTCTGTTAGTTATTCTGTTACTATTATAAGCTGGGGTTAGCTTACAAACGAGATCTGAGGTAACTCTCGCCTAGCATTGTGGGATATAAGGGGAGCCTTGAGCCGGTGGAACCAACTCTCGAGCTTTTAGAGTGGCCGAGTCGGAGCCGAGGTCGGCTCCGAACCCATCCAGCAAGAAGAAGGCGAGAAGAAGACAACTAACATGGAACGTTATGGTAAGAACATAACTTCTATATTTAAAAGATGCTTACCTGCATATCTCAATCAAGGAATCTTGCAGAAGATACCCCCACTTCAAAGCAGGCTACTTGCATTATCAATTCTCTGCACTGCCCTTTGGCTTATCTACTGCGCCCAGGGTATTTACAAAGTGCTTGGCTCCAGTAATTGCATTTTGCAGGCAAAGAAGTATTCAAATATATCTATATCTGGACGATTGTCTAACTAAGGCAGAAAAATAGGCCATTCTTCTAAAACATCTGGCGTTTGTAAAAAGGGTTCTAACTTGTCTAGGGTACACTATAAACGAAAAGAAATCAGAACTGGTACCCTCCCAAAAAATTACATTCCTGGGTGCAAGCTTGAAAACAACTGCCCAGATGGCTTTCCTTACACCAGAAAACCAAATTCATTTGGTGACTTACTTCAAACAGATGGCCACAAAAACCCTGCTATTTGCAAGACAAATACTGCAAGCCTTGGGGTTTGTGGCCTCCTGCATTCTTCTAATTCCGTATGCAATACTGCATATGAGGAAACTTCAGTGGTACTTAAAAAGTTTATGGAGTCAACATTGTCACAGCCTGGAAACAATGATTCTTATCATACCTATCCTGCAACTAGAGTTCCTATGGTGGGCAGAGACCTGCCACCAAAACAAGGGACTGCCATTCACACCACCACCACCCCCGCCGCCCAAATCCTAACTACAGACGCATCACACTATGCGTGGGGGGGGCTCATCTGGCAGGAAAGTGCATTCAGGGCAAATGGACCCCAAATCAAATTTACCTTCATATCAATCAAAAAGAAATGCTAGCTGTACAGAATGCACTGACAGCCTACAAGGACTGCCTTCATCCAGGACAACTAATGGTAAAGACGGACAACACCACAGTTATGTGGTACATAAACAAGCGGGGGGGGTACACATTCCTACCCCCTATGCAGACTAGCCATGGCACTGTGGAACACAGCCTTGAGCTATCAAGTACAAATACAAGCTCAATTCCTGCCAGGAAAACTGAATATTTTGGCAGACTAACTAAGCAGAAATCTCATGGACCCACATGAATGGAAACTGGAAACGCAGATTTTCAACATGTTGACACGCAAATGGGGGAGCCCAGACATAGATCTTTTTGCCTCACCCCAGAACTACCAGTTGGACAAATTTTGCACAAGAACTCCTCACAAAAAAGCCTGGAAAGTGGATGCTCTGTCCTTCAGCTGGGAAAACCTATCTGTCTATGCCTTTCCCCATCTGCCTCTGCTCTCCAAAGTTCTATTAAAAGTCGGACAGGACAAGCCAAAAATTATTTTGATTGCTCCAAATTGGCCTCGCCAACACTGGTACCCACTCCTACGCAGTCTGTCACATATTTCTCCATGGCACCTGCCTCCGACACCTTTCTTACTGTCTCAGCAGAACAACCAAATTCTGCACCCTCAGCTCCAAACATTGAATCTTGCAGCTTGGCTAATCACTTAAATCCCCCTTAGCATCCCTCAGCAAACCTGTGATGGATGTCATTTTGGAGGCGAGAAGACCTAGTACTAGAAAATTTTATGCTGACAAATGGAAAAGATTCTGTGCCTGGACTCATTCTCAAGGGATGAGTACAGCAGTGCCCAATTTACCTCAGATTTTGTAATACTTAACTGAGGTGCTTCACAAGGGCCTGTCTTTTTCTTCCATAAAAATCCATGCCTCAGCCATTTCAGCTCATTACAACACAGAATCCCCCCTCTTCTCTCATCCTCTGCTAAAGCAGCATCTCAGAGGGGCCAAAAACTTGAGGCCACCCAGGAGAGCTCCAGCCCCTGCCTGGGACCTTATCTTTGTATTGGAAAAACTCACTTTCCCTCCATTCGAGCCAGCTGCTATTGCAGACATAACATTTCTTTCCTGGAAAACAGCCTTCCTTTTAGCAATCACTTCGGCTAGAATGATTTCTGAATTACAGGCCCTTATGGCAGTGGAGCCTTTCATCATCTTTCATGCAGACAGGGTGTCACTCAGGACCAATCCATCCTTTGTGCCCAAGGTGGTATCCAGTATGGCTCTTAATCAGTCCATTCATTTGCCAACTTTCCTTCCCAGTCCACAGAACAAGGGGGAGCAGATTCTGCATTCATTGAATGTACACAGACAACTTAGATTTTACTTGGACAGGACTAAATCTCGAAGAAAATCTGAACTGCTGGTGCATTTGCTACAGAGGCAGAGGGAAAGGCTATTTCAAAGCAAACCATTTCCAAATGGATAAACCATTGTATTCATTTCTGCTATAAGCACAATGGAAAACCTATCCCCCAGGGGATCATATCCCACTCCACCAGGGCTGCATCTACTTCTGCAGCCTTTCTCAGAGGTGTTCCTACCAGGGATGTTCTAGAAGCTGCTACCTGGTATTCAGTTCATACTTTCACCAAGCACTATAATTTACCAATCTTCTCTAAATCCAGAGCCGGCTTTGCCACTGCTGTTTTGCAGGGCCTTATAGCCGATCCTAATGCTATATAAATCCATCCTCCCAACCATAGCTTTGGGAATCTACCCAAATGTAATGACTGCAACAGTGAAACAAGAAGAACGTAGTACAGTTGTGTACACTTACCATAAATGTGGATGTTCGCGTGTATTCACTGTTACAGTCCTGGTTACCCTTCCTCCAGCCCCCTGTTTTTTTCTCTTACTATGCCTCTCCTTTCTTTTACATCACTTAAAAGCCTTTTTGGTGTATTTGCTTTTGTTTGGAGGTATATTGTTGTGTTTTAAATTATTTATATATATTTTGCTCCCCATTTGGGGGGCACCTGACATCTGGGGCAAGAAAAACTGATGTAATGGCGTCGGCTGAATGTTTTATACCCTTGACTACCTGACGTCATGGAAGAAGGGACAGCATCTGACGCAGGACCCAAGACTTTCTTAATCAGGCCAACTGAGGGCAACCTGCCAGCAGATTACCCAAATGTAATGACTGCAACAGTAAATACCATAAATGTAGATGTTAAGAGTGTAAGTGTACACAACTGTACTTTCCTGAGACGAGCTAACAATTTAAGACCCCCAAGGAGAGCTCCCACTCCTGCCTGGGACCTTAACTTTGTACTAGAGAAGCTCACACTTCCCCCTTTTGAGCCTGCTGCTACAGCAGAGTTAAAATTCCTCTCTTGGAAAACAGCCTTACTTCTAGCCATTACTTCAGCAAGAAGAGTGTCTGAGTTACAGGCTCTCTTGGCTGTGGAACCCTTTTTTATTTTCCATGTGGGCAAGGTTTCCCTCAGGGCTTAACCCATCATTTATGCCCAAGGTGGTATCTAGTGTGGCTTTAAACCAATCCATCCATTTATCAACCTTTTTTCCTAATCCTCAGAATAAAGGGGAAAGGATCCTGCACTCCTTGGACGTGCACAGACAGCTCAGGTTCTACCTTGACAGGACTAAACCTTTCAGAAAATCTGACCAGCTGCTAGTCAGCTTTGCCACAGGTGCAGAGGGCAAGGCCATTTCAAAGCAAACCATTTCCAAATGGATAGCACACTGCATCCATTTCTGATACAAACACCATGGAAAACCTACCCCACAGGGGATCAGAACTCATTCCACTAGAGCTACCTCAACCTCTACAGCATTTCTCAGGGGAGTCCCTACCAGGCACATCCTGGAAACTGCAACCTCGAGTTCTGTACACACCTTCACCAAGCATTACCACTTGCATATCTTTTCTAAATCCAGAGCTGGATTTGCCACAACAGTCTTACAAGGCCTGCTACCCAACCCTAATACTTCTTGACTGCCTCCAGCCTTCCTCGGCTTTGGGAATCAACCAGAGTGTGATGACTGCAACAGTGAAACATAAAGAACATAGTACAGTTGTGTACACTTACCATAAATGTAGATGTTAAGAGTGTATTCACTGTTGCAGTCCAGGTTATCCTCCCTCCAGCCCCCTGACTTTTCTGTACTTTCTGCCTATCCTCTTTTTTAGCCATATCTTATGTCAATGGTATTTACTTTTTACGGGAGATGTTCCACACCATGTAATTGCTTCCTATTTTGGGGGCTCCTGACATCTGGGGCAAGAAACACTGATGTAATGGCGTCGGCTGCATGTTTTATACCCCTGACAACCTGACGTCATGGAAGAGGCGACAGAATCTGATACAGAAATCCCAAGACTCTGGTATTCGGTCCAACTGAGACCTGCAGGCAGATAACCCAAGTATGATGACTGCAGCAGTGAATACAACATCTACATTTATGGTAAGTGTACACAACTGTACTGTACTTCGTGTTTCACTGTTGTAGTCATCACACTTGGGTTATCTATCTGCAGGTAGCCCTCAGTCGGCCCGAATACCAGAGACTTAGTATTTCTGCATCGGATGCTGTCGCTCCAGGACTGGCGTACGTTCGTCAGCGGTATAAAACCAGGCAGCCAACACCATTAGTATTTCTTGCCGAGGAGCCCGAAGCAGAAGCAGTTCGCACGAGTGCCGGTCGGCCACTACCTGTGTTTTCATTTACGAATTGAATCATCTTGAAGTCTTCTAAAGCTAAGTACCCTGTTGGGGATCCTTTTTTTTCCTTGCTCTAACCGATGTCAGAAAAAGTTAACAATTGTCTTGCCTGTGGAAAGCAAATACCACACCAAGATTCCCATTCTTACTGCGTCACTTGTTGGCACAGGCCACGACGTACCTCGCTGTCAGTTTTGTACCTTGTTCAATGCCCGAACTATTCATAGTCAGGCCCTTATTGTCGCTAAATACTTTTGTTCCCAATCTCTGTATTCCGAAATGGCTTTAGTAAGCCATCCGACTACAGATTATTCCAAAAAAAATGTAAGGATAAAGACAGAGACAGACCGCACAGGTCCAAAGCTGCCGATGACGCTTCCGTTAAGCTAGTCGCCAGCTCGCCGATACTCAGTGAGGTGCTTTCGCAGCCCCTGATGCCCGCTTCATTGGATTTGCAGGCCTCAACTGAGACCCGTTTGGAGTCCAGTATGCCATGAGACTCTTTTTCGACTATGGAACCTGCGTATGTCTCTACCTTGGATGACTCCGGAGCCGCTGAGCAGGCACCAGTTTCTGAGGAAGTTCTTCGCACTACCAATGTTCAACACAAACTGACGACTTCTTTCACGTCTTCAGTTCTGTCAAAAACCTCCGAGTTTCTAAGGCTAAGAGTAGGTGCTACGCCTAGAAAACTGACAACCAAAGCGCATGCACCTGCTCCCTTGACACAACATCAAATGCTTAAAATGGCAGAAGACCTTATTATGCTGATTAGGGGAAGTCAGCCTTCCCCTGCTAAGAGAAAGAGACCAGTCCCCAGCAGCTTCAGCAGACCAAGAGTCTGACAATTCTGATGTATCTGATTATGAAGACCTGCCCTTATCTGCTTATGAGGATTCAGATGCAGAGTTATCCATTCCCTCTGCCTCTTTTCCAGAAGACTTTTCTTTTGGTGAAACCTTACATAATTTAAGAGAGCATTTCCATTGGGAATGCCAAGACCATCCTCAGTCCAAAAAGAGACTCCGAATTTCTAGATTTGCCACAACATAGGCCGTTAGCAATACCCCCAGTCCTGGAAGTTGTGGATGATGTCTTCATGGAATCCAGTCTTACTCCTAATACTTTACCCCCTGGTCCTAGGAAACAAGACTGGTACTACAGAGAGTAACTGACTCTCACAAATTCCTTTTCAAAAGTCCTACTGCTGACCCAGAGATAATTTCCCAAGGGCCTAAAGGTATCAAAGCAACTAGGATTCCAGAGCTTTGGACAGATGGGGTAAGAAAGTATATACCGCTGCAACTCACCATTAGGGCTTTGAATTGTTAGTTTCACATGCTGAAGTACCAACAACATATTGTGGAACTTGAGCAAAAAATAGCAACCTTTACAGACTGTCCAGAAAATTAAAGAATTGCAAGAGCTTATGCATTCTGCAAGCCAAGTCAGCAAGCATACATTGCAGTGTGGCTTTGACGCACTAGAAACGTCTTGCAGGGCAGCAGTCACTCATTCTGTATTGAGAAGGCATGCTTGGCTTAAGGAGCAGACCTCCTCAGACCATGTCAAATCAAAGTTATTAGGTACTCCTTTGAACAAGGACAATCTGTTTGGCACCATAGCAGAAGAGCTTCTTAAAAAGATGGAAGAAAAAGCTAAATCTATGCAGACAGTCAAAGAATTCTTACAAGTGCAGCCTGCTAGGTTCAGTAGGCATTGCCCCTCGAAACACTGGTCCTTTCCAGCCCCCTCAAGGCCATCTCAAACTAGACCCAGGGGAAACAGACCTCCCCCAGACTACAGTCTCAGAGTATGCAGTGGTCTAAGCAATGGAGTGCCTCCTCCTCCAAAGCAGGGAGTGCCAAGCGACCTCTTTAGGGAAAGAATTCACAGTGACCTCTCTACTCCACTCCTCACCTCTGCCCAACTGCTTGTGTCCCTAGGAGGAAAACCTGCCCTTCATGCAAAAAAATGGATGTCCATCACCAAAGACCGATGGGTCCTCAACATTGTATCCCAGGGGGTAAAGATTTTATTTCCACTCTGCCAACTGCAAAAGTGTTCCCAGACCTTCCTCCAAACCAGTGGGCAGAGGCACAAAACCAAGTTCTATCCCTGCTCTCTAGCGGGCAATTCAACCTGTTCCTGCGGAACAGGTAGGTCAAGGATTCTATTCAAGGCTCTTGGCGCCCAATCCTAGATCTTTCAGTTCTCAACGCCTTCCTGGTGATACCAAAATTCAAAATGCTCACCCTGCAGCTGCTTCTGCCTATGCTAGCCAAAGATGCCTGGTTAGTCACCCTAGACTTAAAAGAAGCCTATCTGCACATCCCTATAAGGGAGTTATGCAGGAAATATGTACGTTTCAGGGCCGGATCTATACATTATCAGTTCTCTGCACTTCCCTTTGGCTTATCCACTGCTCCCAGAGTATTCACAAAATGCCTGGCTCCAGCCATTGCTTACTGCATGCAGAGAAATATCCAAATTTACCCGTACTTGAACGACTGCCTGATTCAGGCAGACAGTCAGGAAATGCTGTTGCAGCACCTGATTTATTTGTAAAAAAAAAAAAAAAAAAACCCTGGGGTACACCATCAACGAAAAAAAATCATAACTAGTCTCCAGTCAAAAGATTGTATTCCTGGGAGCAAGCTTGGACACAGCATCCCAGATGGCATTCCTCACTTCCGAAAAACAAACCTATCTGACAGACTATTTTACTCAAATGGTCACCAGAACCCAGCTATCAGCAAATAAAATCCTGCAAGCCCTAGGGTACATGGCCTCATGCATCCTACTAATTCCATATGCCAGAGTGCATATGAGGAAACTTCAGTGGTACTTAAAAAGCCTTTGGAGCCAGCATTATCTGGACCTGGAAACAGTCATTCTTATCATACCCTGTCTAAGGACAGAGTTTCTTTGGTGGGCAGCAGCAGCATGCAACCACAAGGGACTGCCTGTTACATAACCCCATGCTGCCCGGAACCTAACCACAAACGCATCGGACTATGCCTGGGGAGCACACATGGACGGCAAATGCTTTCAGGGCCACTGGAGCCCAAGTCATATTCATCTGCACATCAACCAAAAAGAGATGCTAGCTGTGCAGCATGCTCTGACACCTTTCAGATTCCGACTCTCACCAGGACACCTGCTAATAAAGACAGACAAAACCACAGTTATGTGGTACATCAACAAGCATAGGGGAACTCACTCTGCAGGCTAGCCATGGCCCTGTGGAACACTGCTTTGGACATGCAAGTCCATCTGCGAGCTCAATTCCTGCCAGGCAAACAAAACTCACTGGCAGACTACTTAAGCAGATATCTCCTAGACCCATACTAGTGGCAATTAGAGGCTAGCACCTTCAACCGTCTGATTAAGAAATGGAGGACTCCAGAGGTGGATCTCTTTGCCTCCCCCTGCAACCACCAGCTCACCAAATTCTGCAGCAGGAATCCTCACAGCAGGGCCTGGAAAGTGGATGCCCTATCCTTTCAGTGGGTAAATCTCTCAATCTATGCCTTTCTCACTCTGTTCCTTCCTTCTCTCAAGAGTATTATTCAAGATAAGACAGGGTAGACCAAGGACAATTCTGATTGCCCCGGACTGGCCACACCAACACTGGTACCCACTCCTGCGCAGCCTGTCACCGCTGCTACCCTGGTACCTACACCAGAACCCAACCCTACTCACTCAGCAGGAGGGACAGATTTTGCATCTGCAACTGCAAACCTTAAATCTTGCAGCCTGGCTTATTCCTTGAATTCTCCCCCAGCATCCCTAAGCAAGTGCTGGACGTCATTCTTGAAGCCAGAAGACCCAGTACAAGGAAGTCCTATGCTGGTAAGTGGAAAAGGTACTGCTCCTGGATTCAAGCTAAAGGAGAGAACACAACTCTGCCGTCCCTGCCTCTAATCCTGGATTACTTAGCAGATCTACTCTACAAAGGCCTGTCCTTCTCCATTAAGATACATGCCTCAGCCATTTCGGCTCATTACAACACTGAGCCACCTCTCTTCTCGCACCCTCTTACAGTTCCTGAGAGGGGCAGACAACTTAAGGCCGCCAAGGAGAGCACCCACCCCTGCTTGGGACCTTAACCTTGTACTGGAAAAGCTCACGCTTCCCCCCTTTGAATCTGCAGTGTCAGCAGAGTTAAAATTCCTCTCTTGGAAAACAGCCTTGCTTCTGGCCATCACTTCAGCTAGAAGAGTGTCTGAGCTACAAGCACTTATGGCTGTGGAACCCTTCATTATCTTCCATGCTGACAAGGTTTCCCTCAGGACTTAACCCTTCCTTTATGCCTAAAGTGGTGTCCAGTGTGGCTTTCAACCAATCCATCCATTTGCCAACCGTCTTCCTAATCCTCAAAATAAAGGGGAAAGGATCCTGCACTCCTTGGACGTGCACAGACAGCTCAGATTCAGAAAATCTGACCAGTTACTAGTCAGCTTTACAACAGGGGCAGAGGGCAAGGCCATTTCAAATCAAAGAATTTCCAAATGGATAGCACATTGCATCCATTTCTGCTACAAGCACCATGGGATACCAACCCCTCAGGGGATCAGAACACATTCCACTACGGCAACATCTACCTCTACAGCATTTCTCAGGGGAGTCCCTACCAGAGACATCCTGGAAGCAGCTACCTGGAGTTATGTACACACCTTCACCAAGCACTACCACCTGCCTATCTTTTCCAAATCCAGGGCAGGTTTTACAACAGCAGTTCTGCAAGGCATAATAGCCAGCCCGAACTCTTCTTGACTGTCACCATCCTTCAGCTTTGGGAATCTACCCAAGTGTGATGACTGCAACAGTGAAACACGAAGAACATAGTACAATTGTGTACACCTACCATAAATGTAGATGTTAGAGTGTATTCACTGTTGCAGTCCTGGCTTCCCTCCCTCCAGCCCCCTGGTTTCTCTCTGTCTCTCAGCTTTCTCTCTCCTCTCTACGGCTATTACTCACCCCTCAGGGGTATTGATATTTACTTTTTACTGGTGGTGTTTTCCCCACCATTACTTTTCTCCCTATTGGGGGGCTCCTGACATTTGGGGCAAGAAAAACTGATGTAATGACGTCGGCTGCTGGTTTTATACCCCTACCGACCTGACGTCAGTCCTGGAGCGACAGAATGCGACAAAGAAATACCAAGTCTCTGGTATTCTGGACGACTGAGGGCTACATGCAGGCAGATAACCCAAGTGTGATGACTGCAACAGTGAGCACACGCTAATATCTATATTTATGGTAAGTGTACACATCTGTACATTCTTTCACCATTATCACCCTATCTTGAATTGTATCATAAAGACATTTAGAATAACATTTTAGACAGGCAAGGAGTCAAGGTCATATCAGCAAATGCCGTATTGTCGAACATCATCTTGCTGACCTCGCAGGCTGTCAAACCCCAGCATGTGTGGAGCTGCACCCCCACGCCCCCTCTAATTATATATACTAACTTTGAGATGCACTACAATGGGGAAAAGGGCAAATTTCCTGATCCCTACGGTAACACAATCTCAGAATGGTTCAGTGGTCTGCATTGTTGAAATTATGCATTTGACAGTGTGGCTGTTTGCTAATGTATGATGCAGATCCCAAGCAAGCATAGGCTTTACCTACCCTTCTGTAGCTATCAGCAAATGCTCTCTTGATTTTTATGCAGTCTTTAAGGCTGCTCTTATCTTCACTAAAATTTTGAAGACCAGCACACTTCTGTAATAATGGCTGAGGTTGTCACTTCTTAGGCTTGCTAAAACCTTTTCACTAGAACATTCCATGCCATAAACTGTTGCAGCCTGTAAGTAATGTATTCATTTCTTACTGTGATTAGCTGATGTCACCTCTTGATATGTTATGATGTACAAACCATTGATCTGTATGATTTGTCAAAGTGTACATTATTGGCTTTTGATGCAGATGTTTACTTGCTGTTAATTGTTGTAATAGGGGTGTGACTGAAAATGGACCCTTGTAGCCCCATCCCTCTATGTAGGTCAACAAAGAAGTAAATTAAACTTTTATTTGATGATATGTCCGGCCTTTGTTTATAGTGTTGTAGTGAGACTACTTCCCTGTTCTGTGCCTGAAGGTGCTATTCTGTGTTTATGAAGATGGCAGAATTCCGTACCTTCCCAGACTTTACGATGTCGGAGTTTTCTTGTAGAGTTGTTTCTGCTTTGAATATATGCTTTAAAAATGTTTTTGAGAAGCATATTGAACTCTGTACTGCTTGTTATTGGTCATATAAAGGGTGAGAAAAATATTTAAATCCTCTGACATTGTATCTTTGCTTCCCAACAAGTCTCATTGTAAATTGTCATATGTGATTCACTGAGGTCTCAAAGTAAATGAGTATTTCCTACCAGTAAAGATGCCCAGAAATGGAATTGCAGTGATGAGTATTTATATTGTGATTATGCTAAAAGGTTATGAGCACTGAATTAGAGAATTGTGTGACCACGTGTTTAGAGAGTGTTTCTAGAGGTGAGGTCAGCAATGCTTATTGATTATCTTAAGTAGTGTTAGATCCCCCACTTAATTGAGAGGGGATTACTCACGCAGTCAGTCAGGAATGGTGTTCTTAATTACTGAAAAATCTGAGCCCAAAGAAGTGATCGTTAGCTGATGCTATAACCCTAATTATTTTGACATTTCTGTGAAGATAATAGTGGTTCACTCGGCTACTGTTATGACTGGATCTTCCAACTGCAGTCTTGTAGTAGGCATTGTGTTTCAGTATTTGCTTGTTTCCCTTTATATAGGCTGAAAGAACTCTTCTGCTTTTTATGCCAATGTTAGGTTGAAGAAGTTAAATAAATGGATCACCCACCTTTGTGGCAACAAATAATGTTCATAAATAGTTGTGCTTCTAATTTAAAATTATTATTGGATTAATGCCTGACAGATTCTGCTGCAGCTAACAAAGTCTGATATTTCAGAATATTCTGATGTCCTTCAAGGATGCATCTGCAGTCATAACAAATGGGTTGTCCTGTCGTCAGGCAGCCCTTCGGTCGGCCGGATTCCAAAGTCTGGGTCCGGCTTCGGCTGATGTCGCACTTCACCCGACGTCATCTCTGCTGGTCTTCGGGTATAAAGGCATCAGCCGACGCCATTTTCCTCAGTCTTTCTTGCCGCGTGGCGCCCGAAGCAGAAGCTGTTCGCAAGTGCCAGTCGGTCAGATCCAGAGATTACTACTACCGAATACTACTTCGAAGACTTCTAAAAAGCTAAGTACCCCGTTGGGGACTCTTTCTTGCCTCAGCCGATGTCAGAAAAAGTAAATAACTGTTTAACTTGTGGGAAACAAATACCTCATAAAGATTTCCACTCTTACTGCCTACCTTGTTTAGGCCCAGACCACGACGTAGCAGCCTGTTTAGCCTGTGATTCCTTCAACAGACGAACGCTTAGGCGTCGGTCGGAGTTTGCTGAACAGTTTTTCGGCTCAGATTTTGCGTACATTATGCCGTCGGATCCTCCGACTACCCAAATTGTTAAAAAACGCAAAGAAAAAGACCGACACTCGCGGTCCGCGGTTTCGGCCGAAACCACGGTTAAGCAAGCCGCGAGTGTCTCTGTTTCGGCCGAAACCGAGAAAACGGGTCAATCTTCAGCGAATCCATGACTACTACCGAGGCTCCTGCTACCTTAGTTGAATCGGCCTCTGAAGTTTTGCCTACTACTGTGGTTCCTAGTGAATTATCAGACACCATCCCTTTGGATGTCTCTACCCCAGCACGTGGTGCTGCTAGGCCTCCTGCAGCCATGTCTATAAAGGCCTTTGCCAGGGCTAAAGCAGCTAAAACTGTTAAATCAGTGCCTGTTAAGTCCCCCTCACACAGGCCCACTTCTAGTTCACAAATGCTTACTCTGGCAGAGGATTTAATCTCCTTAATTAGGGGATCCCAATCTCACCCAGACAGGGCCTCTCAGCCTCCAGAAAAGAGACCTAGAGCAGAGCCCCCGAGCCAGTGTCCTCTGATGATTCTTGGATGACTCAGACATTACAGATCAGCCAGAGGCTCCTTTTTCTACTTATGAAGATTCCGATGCTGAAGAATCCATTCCATCTGCCTCTCCACCAGAGGAATTTTCCTTTGGGGAAACCTTACATGCCATGAGAGAACAATTCCAATGGCAGGGACAAGATTTCTCAGATTCAAGAAAAGGCTTAGGACCTTTCTGCACTTACCACAACATAGGCCCTTAGCTATACCTCCAGTTCTGCCTGTTGTGGATGATGCATTTAATGATGTTTGCACTGCTCCTGATACTTTACCTCCAGCCCTGCCAAACCAGATAGATTTTACAGGGTGCCAGACACTCATCACCACCTATACAAGGCCCCACTTGCAGATCCTGAGACTATATCCCAGGGGCCTAAGGCAGTAGCCGACCTCAGCAAAAACCCTCTCCCTTCTGAAAGGGAATCCAGGTCCTTAGAGATGGGGAAAAAGTTTACACCTCTGCTACTCTCTCAGCTAGAGCTTTAAACTGTCAGTTTCATATGATCCAATACCAAGAGTTTATGCTTGATCAGTTAACTAAGAAGCTGTCCTCTGATGACTCCTTAGATAAGAAATATGTTTTAGAAATGGTGAATAACATTCAGCAGGTTAGTAACCATTCTTTAAAATGTGGCTATGATGCACTGGAGGCTTCATTTAGATCAGCCATGACTGGCACAGTGATAAGAAGGCATGCATGGTTGAAAGAACAGGTCTTGCGGATCATGTTAAAGCAAAGCTGTTAGATGCTCCTATGGATAAGGCCAGTCTATTTGGTACCCCTGCTCAGCAAGTAATGAAGAAAATGGAAGAGAAGGCAAAATCTGTACAAACAGTTAAGGATTTCTTACAGGTTCAGCCCCCAAGGTTTAACAGGAACTGGCCTGCCAAAAATTGGTCCTTTCCAGACTCCTCAAAATCTCAGAGGCAGGAATAGACGCTCTAGGGGCAGAAATCAATCCAGAGGAGGTGCCTACAGAGGACGCCAGTGGCAAGGCAATAACCAGCGAGGCACAGACACAACCACTGCCACTGCAACAGGACAATCACAGTGACTTGGCTCTGACACCGCCTACCAGGGAGCAAATAGCAGCCCCTTTAGGCAGAAAGTTAGCCTTATTTTCGAAAAATTGGCACTATATCACAAAAGACAAGTGGATTTTGCAAACCATAGACCAAGGCTACAGGTTCCACTTCCACACCTTACCAGTAAAAAGAGGAATGCCAAACCTACCTCCAAATCAAAAACCAGAAGCTCTAAAGCAGATAGCTCAATTAACAAAGATGAGAGCTGTGGAAAGAGTACCAATAACAGAACAGGGCAAAGGATTCTACTCCAGACTCTTCCTAGTACCAAGAAAAGACAAAAGTTGGAGACCTATTCTCGACCTGTCCGTCTTAAACACATACATCATTGTCCCAAAATTCAAAATGCTGACCCTACAGCAACTTCTTCCCATGCTGGGCAAGGAGTGTTGGCTGGTAACTCTAGATCTCAAGGAGGCATACCTGCACGTCCCCATACGACCAAATTGCAGAAGATACCTCAGATTTCTTGCAGGATCAGAGCATTATCAATTCTCAGCATTGCCCTTTGGCTTATCTACTGCGCCCAGAGTATTCACAAAATGCCTGGCATCAGTAATCGCTCATTGCAGGCTACAGGGAATCCAAATTTATCCATACCTGGACAACTGCCTGTTACAAGCGGACAACAAAAGCAAGCTGACAACAGATTTACAAAGAGTCATTTGCTTACTACAAGCCCTGGGATACACAGTCAATTTAAAAAAGTCAAGACTGATACCATCCCAGACAAGAACATGCTTGGGTGCGGAATTGGACACAGTAAAACAAATGGCATTCCTAACTGCAGAAAAACAAGAACAACTCCCTCTTTACTTCTTGGCATTAACAAAGCAGAACAAACTAACAGCAAGAAAAGTACTGCAGGCCTTGGGCTTCATGGCATCATGCATAATCCTGGTCCCCGATGCCAGACTGCATATGAGAAAGCTACAGTGGTACCTAAAGAATTTATGGTCTCAACACAGGCACAGCTTAGAAACCAAAATCCCACTAATCCCATGCCTGAAACCAGAGTTCCTATGGTGGGATCAAGCATGCCAGTCAAACCCAGGCTTGCCCTTCCACAACTTTCAAGCAAACCAAACCATCACAACGGACGCCTCAGACCTAGGCTGGGGGGCGCACATGTTGGACAAATGCATACAAGGATTGTGGACTCCAGACCAGCTGCACCTGCACATAAACCAAAAAGAAATGCTGGCAGTAAAACTAGCAATCCAGAAATTCAGACCATTCCTCAAAGAAGGCCATTTAATGATAAGGACAGACAACACCACAGTCATGTGGTACATCAACAAACAGGGAGGCACTCATTCATACCCCCTATGCAGAATGACTCTGGACCTTTGGAATATGGCTCTGAGCTACAACATCCAGTTACAGGCAATATTTGTGCCGGGAAAAGAAAACACCCTAGCAGACATGTTAAGCAGAACCACCTCGGATGCTCACGAATGGATGCTACACCCGGACACCTTCAGGGCCATCACAAAAAAATGGGGAATGCCACAAATAGACCTATTCGCATCCCCACTCAATCACCAGCTCAAAAAATTCTGCACAAGGACATACCACCCACTTGCATGGAAGGTGGACTCTCTATCCTTCAGTTGGAAAGGCCTGACAGCATATGCATTCCCACCTCTTCCTTTGATGTACAAGGTACTACTGAAAATCAAAGAGGAACGTCCAAGGATAATTCTGATAGCTCCGAATTGGCCAAGACAACACTGGTATCCATTGCTGAGGAGCATGTCTCAGGGGAGAATGTGGTCAATACCCCTGATGCCTTTGATGTTAACGCAGAACAATTACAACATCATGCACCCAAACCTAAAAACCTTGCAACTGACTGCCTGGAACATCACATAACAGCAACTAACCCAGACTTATCCCAAAGGGTTAAAGACATTATCCTTGAAGCCCGCAGACCTTCAACAAGAAGGAACTATGCAGGAAAATGGAAAAAGTTTGTCATTTGGAGTACTGAAAGAGGAAAAGATGTGTCGAACATAGATATTGCTAACATCCTGGAGTACTTGGCAGAGCTTCTACATACAGGCCTGTCCTATTCCTCCATCAAGATACATGCATCCGCTATTTCCGCAGAATACAGCCTCGATCAACCTGTCTTTTCGCATCCTCTACTCAGGCAGTTCCTCAGAGGGATCAAGAATGTAAAACCTCCTAGGAAACCACCATTACCAGCATGGGACTTGAACTTTGTGCTAGAAAAATTGACACTTCCTCCATTTGAACCAGCAGCAACAGCAGATCTTCAACACCTATCATGGAAAACTGCTTTCCTACTGGCAATTACTTCCTTTCGGAACTACAGGCCTTAATGGCAGTACAGCCCTTCCTAATCTTCCATCAAGATAGTGTCCATGAGAACTAATCCTACATTTATGCCTAAGGTGGTATCCAGAGTGTCTTTAAACCAGGCAATCCACCTACCTACCTTCTTTCCCAATCCACAGAACAGGGGGGAAAGACTGCTGCATACCTTGGATGTACATAGACAGTTACGCTACTACCTGGACAGAACCAAAAGTAACAGAAAAACTGACCAGCTTTTAGTAGCCTATGCAACAGGAAGGGAAGGAAAAGCAATTTCCAAACAGACAATCTCCAAATGGATAGGAAATTGCATAAGATTCTGTTACTCCTACCATGGAAAACCAATTCCACAGAACATAAGACCTCATTCTACAAGGGCTACAGCCACTACCACAGCTTTCTTACGAGGAGTGGCAACCAAGGACATTATTGAGGCGGCTACTTGGACCTCCGTGCATAGATTTGCCAAGCATTGCAATTTACCTCTATACTCTAGATCCCGAGCAGGGTTTGCCACTGCTGTATTGCAAGGGATCCTAACTACACCATAATTCTTCTTCCTCCTCCCCTAGTTTGGCTATGGTATTCTACCCATTTGTTATGACTGCAGATGCATCCTTGAAGGACATAGTACAGTTTTGTACCTACCATAAATGTAGATGTCCGAACATGATAGCATCTGCAGTCAGGATTACCCACCCTCCTTCCCCTCTGTGGTACTCCTAGGGTATGTACCCTCCTAATAGCTAGCTGGGGGGGAGTCTCTTATGGTGTATTTGTTTGTATATATGTACATACATGCTTATTTTTTGTTTGCCTTCTACTATTTTGGAAACATTGGCATTTATCCAAAATTTAGCTTTCCAAGAGGGCAACTGGCATCTGGGGCAAGAAACACTGAGGAAAATGGCGTTGGCTGATGCCTTTATACCCGAAGACCAGCAGAGATGACGTCGGGTGAAGTGCGACATCAGCCGAAGCCGGACCCAGACTTTGGAATCCGGCCGACCGAAGGGCTGCCTGACGACAGGACAACCCATTTGTTATGGCTGCAGATGCTATCCTGTTCGGACATCTACATTTATGGTAGGTACAAAACTGTACTTTATGAAAAGTCCAGGTTAAATGTTATTGAGACATTTAAGCAGTTAGCTGGTCATTCTGTCTAGTTAATATACTAATAACATCTGAATCAGAAATTGTCATATACAGTAGATAAAAATATTCATGTAATTTTTGTTGTGTCCATGGTTGGTGTAAGTAAATGTTTTTGCCTACAGATTAATGTGCAGTTCTGTTTCATTGTGCAGTCTTTTGTGGTTTCACTGAATTTCCTTGTTTCCAGAGAATACTTGGCCATATTCAAGAAGACTGTTGCAATGCATGAAGTGTTTCTATGTCGTATTGCTGCACATCCCAGTTTAAGAACTGATCTGAACTTTCATGTCTTTTTGGAATATAACCAGGATGTGAGTATATTGCCTTTTAAAAGGGTATCATCAACATTGTACGTATATAGTGACTGTAATTCGGGTCATAATAGCTTCTGATTTGTTCAAAATTTTACTCTGTGTGTGAGAAATATCTGCTTAAATAAGCTGTGATAGAAGCATGATGCAAAGGGATTGAAGGACCAGGTTTCTCCCTTTTCAACCTGTATTAAGGTCATGGGTCATAAACATTTGTAGAGTAAGTACTAGGCTAGCTGCCTTTGCAGGCCATTTTAAGCTTAACCACTTTCTGTTTTGGTACTTGAATTAACCTACCCCGTTTGGCCTCATCTATCCCATGACTAATTGTTACTGGTAGTGAGAATAACTGGGGTCATAACATGATGATTTGAGGGGATCCATATGTGGGATAAAACATATAGGCGCTGCCTCTGTCCATTAACAGCACAGAAGGCAGTCCGGGGGTGACTTTTCTATTGCTCATCCATAGGTCCTAGTTTCACTTCAGTATGGATAAGGATGAGCTTTGTTTTATGTGGATGGGGAGACTGTTTCAGAGCAATGGCATCCCCTGTGTTCCTCCAAACTGTTCTATTCATGTTATAGAAGTGGTTTAGATCTCTGGACTGAGCATTACTGATGCCATTTGATTTGCTGATGTGCAGTAGAGCCACAAGTATTGGGTCGGAGGATGCCTGGTGTGCCAGACCCAGATCTCTTTGTAGTCTGTAGGTTGCAGAGTTTGGTCCATGTAGGACATACTGTTTAGGCCTTGCATCCTTTAATAAGTTATCTCTGTGGATGTTCCAGTTGTTGTGCGTGTCTGGACAGATTCATGCCAAAGGGGGCTTTAATACTCCATGAATGGCCGAATGAAGGCTGAGTAAAGGGGACAATGGCATCTCTAGATTGTAGACACAATCCCTTTGTTTATAAGCTGCTCATTATTGAAGAACTTTTTTGTGACAGTCGACAAATGTTGGTCGAATGTTAAGTTACTGTCCACATAAGTTCTCAGGTCCCAAACAACTGGGTTAACTCTTGGGGAATACTGTTGATGTAGTAGTTCCCCAGCATAGACTACTTCCCAAAGGATATGATGAGTTTCAGTGCGCAAGTCATTCAGGGTTTCAGAGACTTATCCCAGCTTGCCGTAAAGTACAAACTTAACTAGAGCCCTTTTGTATTGTCTTTTACTTCAGAGAATTAAATGCCAAACAGGAGAGGTCCGAGGACTGAACCCTGGGGGACTCTTCTACTGACTGCCCTCTCTGTGGAGCTAGATTCCCCTGTTTCAAGCTCCTTTGTCTTATCTGTGACCCATTTTGCAATCCAACGGGTGATGAAGGGATTTATTCCAAGTTTATCTTTTCTATTATATCTGAGTGGGGGATTGTGTAAAAAGCTTTGGCCAGGTTGAGGTATGAAGTGTATACTGTTTAGCCTTCAACCATTGCTTTAGAGACCTTTGAAAAAAGTCCAACAGGTTGACTAAGCATGACCTGCCCTTGATGAATCCAAACTGAGATGGGTCCAGTATTTGGAGGTTTCCTGTGTCCTTATTGATGAGTTCCACAAGTGTCTTCATATGAAGCTTGTCATACTTAAGGGTCTTTAAATGACTGTAATTGTTCTCTATTTGCTTTGTATAAAACCTGCATGAAGGCTGAGGTTGAACAGTGTTGGGGGAATAGCTAAGTCCTGCTTCATGCTATTTAAGATCTATGCAGGGATAGTGTCAGGACCTATTGATGCAGTGTTTGGTTTTTGATTAGCTTGGTCTTGTTTGTCAGCTGGAAGTCAGTTAGCTTCAAGTATATGTTGGTGGGTAGATGGAGGAGTGTGTGTTTTGTGTGTCGTGTGCGTGTGTGTCGTGTGTGTGTTTTGATCTGAATGTATTGGCCAGTAGGTTCGCTGTATCTTCAGCCTCAGTGGAGGTAACATTGTTCACAATCATCAGAGTGTATATTGTTGTTATCGTGCTTTGTGTGATTATAAACGTAACTAAACAAAGGCTTTGTGATTGAGGATAAAATAGCTATGCAAACGAAACACAATTTGAATTTTTTAAGCTGCTGAGTTGCTTGTTCGTCTCAGTGATGAGGCCTCTATCATTCTGGGGATTGCTCCTCTTACTTTTGGTCAAAATTCTTTCTTTTTGTTGCAAAGCTTATGGTTCTGTCATGGGGGTTTGTTTTTGTGGCTTGCCCAGCACTTTTGTTTCTACAGGGTGCAGTTGCATTTATGCTGCTGTTTACATGTGGTGTAGTGTAGTGTTGTATATTTCTGCTTATTCAGCAGAGCTATTTGGGTTTGGTGGGGAGCTGAAGCTTGCCATTGTATTACTTAGCAGTTGGTAGGTTGTGTTAGAGAATTTTCTAAAGTTGTAAGTGGCCTCTGGTTTCAGTATTGCGTTTTTTTTTTTCTCATTTTGTATGCCCCGTCCTCCATCTAAATGTTTTGTTTTTTGCCACTAACCCATTTGTTTACTGTTAATGTAGCTGTTCCATCTGCAAATCTGAATTAATTACATTAATTAATTTTGATAAATAGGTAATGGACATCTGAATTCCTGCTGTAGCTTTGAGAAGTGACGCATTGCAATTTTTTGCCTGCTGTATCCATTCGGGATGCACCAGCTGATTTATTTTTGAGGAAGGAAGGGTTTAAGTCAAAGCAGTATTTCTATTTTTATATGAGGGTAGATGCTGCAGTTGTTAAACTGTATGTACTTTGTTGAACAGGTTTGTTCTGTGTCTCTAATCTATTTTCAGGTGAGACCCAAAGGGATATCTGTATAAACAGGTGGAAGTTTGTCTAGGGCACCATGGAAGTTGTGCTGTCCTTGAAAGAGGAGATAACTGTGTGGTCAAACCTCTTTAAAATTATAACATGTGCCTGCAATAGTGCTTTGTGTGAGACGTTACAGCACGGCGGTACTTGTGTCTTGGAGAAAAGAGAGAAAGTGGCAGATAAGGAGTCAGTATCTGGGGGCTGCACAGGTACCTTGAGTGTTCTCCATGATGTCAGAGGGGAGGGCAACATATTGCTGTTGTAATGAATTTGAAGTAAAACGTGACCGCTAATGCTGAGGTGAAGCTGATTTGTGCAATTTTGTTCTCTGCTCTACTGCTACATGAACGGAGTGGATTCCAGAGCAAGCTATTTTGGTGGTGGGCTGGTCTTGTTGCTCAAACGGAATGTAGGACCCATGTGTTAATAACACAGCCAGTTAAATGGAGGTCAGGCTAGGAAGTTAAAATACTTTTTTCAGAAGTTGATCATTAACAGTGTAAAGACTTTTTCTTCAAAGAAAGATTTGCTGTAAGATTTCTCTCTGAAAGTTTTTGACAGATACCCCGCACAAACAGGAGAACTTTGCAAGATACTTCAAACTATATGGGATTTGTATACACTTTCTCATAAAGAATATTGCTGCATTTTTGCTGTGATTTCATGACAGTTGGAGCAATGATTGATGATTTGCTTAAATATCATCAAAAGAAATTGGATCCTGTAGTTTATCATTTTGAAGAGAGACTTTTGTATGTCAGAACAAAGTACATGTTGTGTAATAAAAATAGAGCCACTTCCTGCCTGGGAGGGTGATACATGAAATGGTTATGTTGCAAAAATGTATGACTGAGGCAGTCCTTTATGGGGAGCAGTGTGCAGATGTTCTTCATCTCACATTGCTGCAGTCCTAACACTTGGGTAGTCCGCTGTCCCTCGGTCGGCCCGAATATCAGAGTATAAGGCTGACGTCTGTCAAGGCGCATTTGACTGACATCAGAACGTCAGGGTACAAATGCGCATGACCGACGTCATATCCTCAGTCTTTTTTGCCGCATGGTCCGATGCAGAAGCAGTGTTGCAAGTGCCGTTCGGCGTTCTGAAATTTTTCGAATTCGGAGTTTCAGACCGAAGTCAGAGTTGGTTAAGTACCCCGTTGGGGAATATTTTGGTTTTTTCTTGCCTCAGCGGTTTACCGGATGTCAGAAAAAGTGAATAACTGTATTTCTTGTGGGAAACAGATTCCGCATAGGGACTACCATAATTTGTGTATACCTTGTTTGGGGCCTGAGCACGACGTTGTTGGGTGTCGCTTTTGTGCTAGGTTTAATAAACGCACTATAAAGCGAAGATTGGATTGTGCCAGGTTGGTCTTTGGGAAGCGGTGCAATTACAATATGCCGTCGGATGCTCCGGCGCCGGCTTCCTCAAAGAAGCGCAAGGACAAGGCAGTTAAACCTAGGTTAGAGGAGTTGTCCGAACCGGACGCCGGTTCTTTAGAGGCGTCAGGGGAACCGGTGGTTCCGACGGAGGCCTCTCTGGAGTCCCAGGGAGAAACTTTGATTTTACAGGATGTGGCCTCCCAGGAGGCAGGTCAGGCTATAGGGGCTTCTCAGATTACTTTACTCCCCTCCCTTCCTAAGGTGTCTAGGCCCTCTCTTTCTGCTTCCAAGGCTTCTCCTAGAGGCAGGTCTAGTTTAGCTACTGTGGGAGTCACTCCTAGTTCTTCAGGTTCTGTGCCCAAGAAGCACATGCTTAAAATGGCAGAAGATTTAATTACTTTAATTAGAGGCTCTATGCCCCCTCCTGATAAGAGGCCTAGGATGGAGCCAGTGTTGGGGGATTATGAGCAGGCTTCGGATGTGTCTGAGTCTTGCTGAAGACTTGCAGGAGTATTCTCATTATTCTGATTCTGATGTTGATGATTCTACTCCTTCTGCTTCTCCTCCTGAGGATTTTTCTTTTCAGAGACCCTTCACTCCATGAGAGAGCACTTTAAATGGGAAGGTCAGGACTTCTCTGACTCCAGGAAAAGGCTTAGGGAATTTTGTTTTACCCCAGCATAGGCCTTTGGCTATACCTCCTGTTTTGAATGTGGTGGATGATGTGTTTGCAGAGGCTTCTCTTAATCCGGATTCTTTGCCCCCTGCTCCTGTTAAACCAGATAGGTATTACAGGGTGCCTGAAGCTCATAAGTATCTTTTTAAGAGTCCTAGGGCAGACCCTGAAACTGTTAGCCAGGGGCCTAAGGGTGTTAAGGCTTCTGTTGTCAAGAATCCGGTTCCTGCAGATAAAGAGGCCAGGGCCTTGGATAGATGGGGAAAGAAAGTTTATACTTCTTCCACTCTAGCCATGAGAGCTTTGAATTGCCAGTTTCACATGTTAAAATATCAAAATTATCTCCTTTCTCAGTTGAAATCTAAGGTTGATGCTCTGGCGGAAGGTATTGATTGTAAAGAGTTACAGGATTTAGTGCATGTTTCTGAACAGGTGGGTAAGCATTCTTTGCAATGTGGTTTTGATGCTGTACAGGCCTCCTCTAGGGTGGCTGCCACTGGGTCAGTTCTTCGCAGGCATGCCTGGCTGAGGGATCAAAATTTATCTGATCATGTTAAAACTAGGATTTTGGATGCCCCTTTGCAATCTGATGTCTTGTTTGGTTCTCCTGTTGAGGCAGTTTTAAAGAAAATGGAAGACAAGGCTAAGTCTATGCAGACTGTAAAAGATTTTTTGCAGGTTCAGCCTCCAAAGTTTAGTAGAAATTGGCCTACTAAGGGGTGGACGTATCCTTCTTATGATTCCCAGTCTAGGGGTAGATCTAGACGTGGCAGGGGCAGAGGTCAGGGCTCTTTCAGGCCTAGAACTGGGGGTTCTCCTGCACAGTCGGGTGAGGGCAGGGGTCAGTCCTTTCGTAAACAGACCCAATGACCTACCTTTTCAGCTGCCAGAACCTTCTCGCCTGGCAGCACCTTTGGGAGGAAGGTTGGCACTTTTCAAAGAAAATTGGAGTTTGATTACCCAAGACAGATGGGTGTTGGATATCATACATCACGGTTACAGATTTTATTTCCATACCTTGCCTCCTTTCAAAGGCATGCCAGACATTCCTCCTCAACAAAGAATAGAGGCTCACAAGCAAATTTCTCTGTTACTCCAAATAGGGGCCATACAGCCGGTTCCTGTGCCAGAAAGGGGCCTAGGATTTTATTCTCGCCTGTTCCTTGTACCAAAAAAGGGGAACACGTGGAGACCAATTTTGGATTTGTCTATCCTCAACACTTATCTGGACATTCCCAAATTCAAAATGTTGACGTTACAACAACTTTTACCTCTGCTGGGCAAGGATCACTGGATGGTAACTTTGGATCTCAAGGAGGCTTACCTTCATGTTCCTATCAGACTAAGTTGCAGGAAATATCTGCGTTTTCGGACTGGGACTTCTCACTATCAGTTCTCTGCATTGCCCTTTGGCTTATCTACTGCGCCCAGAGTATTTACGAAAGTTCTGGCTCCAGTGATAGCTTTCTTCAGGCTAAAAGGAATACAAATCTATCCTTATTTGGACGATTGCCTGATTCTGGCTCAGGGAAAGGAAGAGCTTCTTCGTCATTTGGAATATGTGATAGCAGTGCTAAGATGCCTGGGGTATTCTGTGAACGAAATAAAGTCCAGTCTAGTACCCTCTCAAGACATGTGCTTTCTGGGTGTAAGACTGAATACAGCATCCCAGATGGCCTTTCTAACCCCGGACAAACAAAAGAATCTTTCCCTTTACTTCCATCAGCTTTCTCTTCAGTCCGGGCTGACTGCAAGGACAGTCCTTCAAGCCTTAGGGTTCATGGCATCTTGTATTCTGGTGCTTCCCAATGCCAAACTGCATATGAGGAAGTTGCAATGGTATCTCAAAAATGTATGGACACAGCACTGCCAGGATCTGGACACTGTCATTCAAATAATACCTTGCATTCAAAAGGAATTTTTGTGGTGGGCTCAGGAATGTCACCTAAACAAGGGACTCTCTGTGACCTGGCCAGAGGCGAGTCAGATTCTAACAACAGATGCCTCAGACAAAGCTTGGGGAGCTCATCTAAACGGAAAGTGGATACAAGACAAGTGGCCTGTCAGACTACTGCATCTACATATCAATTTGAAGGAGATGTTAGCAGTCCAGTTTGCATTAATAGCTTTCAATGATTTACTTCTTCCAGGGCAGGTGTTGATTCTAACAGACAACACAACTGTCATGTGGTACATCAACAAGCAAGGGGGAACACATTCTTATCCTCTATGCAGGCAAGCAATGATTTTGTGGGAGACTGCTCTCAGTTTACAACTATGTCTTCAGGCAAGGTTTCTGCCGGGAGCACAGAACTCCTTAGCAGATGTGTTAAGCAGACAAATCATGGATCCCCACGAGTGGAAACTGGATCTTCATGTATTTCAGAAATTGACAGTGTCCTGGGGAACTCCAGACATAGATCTGTTCGCTTCTCCACTAAACCACCAGCTGCCAAAGTTTTGCACGAAGAGGTTTCATCCCACAGCTTGGAAAGTGGATGCTCTTTCTTTCAGTTGGAAAAATCTTCATGTGTATGCCTTTCCACCTCTGCCTCTCCTCCCAAAGGTACTTCTGAAGGTCAGACAGGACAAGCCAAGGATGATTTTGATAGCTCCAGATTGGCCTCGACAGCACTGGTACCCATTACTGAGAAGTCTAGTACGGAAGCCTCCATGGCCTTTGCCTTTGATTCCACATCTGTTGTCCCAGGAGGACAGCCATCTGCTCAATGTCAAACTTCACTCTCTTCACCTAACAGCCTGGCATATTCTGTTTTAAACCATAGAGGGTTTCAACTTCCACAACAAGTTTTAAATGTGATTTTGGAAGCTAGAAGGCCTAGTACAAGGAAAGTGTACGCAGATAAATGGAAGAGATTTTTGTTTTGGAGTGCAGCTAAGGATTTGGATGTTTCTGAGCCTGATTTAAGTGTGGCTCTTCAATATCTTACTGAGTTGTTGGACAAAGGTTTGTCCTTCTCTTCTATTAAGATTCATGCTGCAGCAATTTCAGCTCACTATGACTGTGACCCACCATTGTTTTCTCATCCTTTGTTCAAGCAATTTCTTAGAGGGGCAAAGAATATAAGACCCCCACGAAGAGCTCCTACTCCTGCTTGGGATCTCAATTTTGTGTTGGAGAAACTCACTCTACAACCTTTTGAGCCTGCAGCTACTGCTGAGTTGAAATATTTGTCATGGAAAACTGCTTTTTTGTTGGCCATTACCTCTGCAAGAAGGGTTTCTGAATTGCAGGCCCTTATGGCAGTTGAGCCTTTCTTAAGTTTTCATAAGGACAGGGTATCTTTACGTACAAATCCTTCCTTTATGCCTAAAGTGGTTTCTAGTGTGGCTTTAAACCAAACTATTCATTTGCCTACTTTTTATGCAAATCCCCAAAATAAAGGGGAAAAGATTTTGCACACTTTAGATGTACACAGGCAGTTGTGATATTATTTGGACAGAACTAAAGGGTTCAGACAATCTCAGCAGTTATTGGTTTCTTTTGCTTTGTGCTCTCAGGGCAAGCCCGTGTCAAAACAAACTATTTCTAAGTGGATTGGATTTTGCATTGCTTTCTGTTATTCCCATCATGGCAAAGAAATTCCAGCTGGGATTAGGCCTCATTCCACTAGGGCTACTGCCACTTCAACAGCTTTTTTGAGGGGGGTGGCAGCTAAGGATATTTTGGAGGCAGCCACTTGGAGTTCAGTGCATACCTTTTCTAGGCATTACCACCTTCCACTGTACTCTAGATCCAGGGCTGGTTTTGCCACTGCTGTGTTGCAGGGCATTTTGGCAGCTCCTGCTTCTATATAATTTAGCCATCCTCCCTTACCTCTGCTTTGGGATTCTACCCAAGTGTTAGGACTGCAGCAATGTGAGATGAAGAACATAGTACAGTTTTGTACCTACCATAAATGTAGATGTTCGAAGATCCACATTGCTGCAGTCCAATTTACCCTCCCTCCTTCCCCTCTGTAGTTTGAGGTGGTTGTGTGGGTTGAGTTATCCATCTGAGGTATATTGTGTATATTGTATATATCTTGTGTGTATTGTACATATTTTTGGTATTAGGCTGGTTGGTTGTTTAGTTGTTGTTTTTGGGTTTGGACCTTTCTTTTTAGGGTCTTCTGACATCTGGGGCAAGAAAAGACTGAGGATATGACGTCGGTCATGCGCATTTGTACCCTGACGTTCTGATGTCAGTCAAATGCGCCTTGACCGACGTCAGCCTTATACTCTGATATTCGGGCCGACCGAGGGACAGCGGACTACCCAAGTGTTAGGACTGCAGCAATGTGGATCTTCGAACATCTACATTTATGGTAGGTACAAAACTGTACTTTTTTTTACTGTGTTGTGTGAAGTGTTTTTTTCATGTAGTTCAGCATGAAGGTACTAAACAGAAGCAAATGTAGATTGAGATCAGATTGATATGACTAAGTACTATAACTAATTTTTCCCTCTGCCTCCCCTCCAGAGGACTTTTCTTTTGGTGAAACCTTGCATACCTTAGGGAATGCCAGGACTACCCACAGTCCGAAAAGAGACTCGGAGAATTTTTAGACTTGCCTCAGCACAGGCCTCTAGCTATACCCCCTGTTCTGGAGATTGTAGATGTCTTCTTGGAATCCAGCCTTACCCCTGATACCTTGCCTCCAACGGCCAGGAAACCTGACAGGTACTTCAGAGTACCTGACTCCCACAAGTTTCTCTTTAAGAATCCTACTGCGGATTCAGAGAGCATTTCCCAGGGACCTAAAGGCATTAAGGCTACAATAGCCAAAAGTCCTTCCCTTTCGGACAGGGACTCTAAGGCTTTAGACAGATGGGGTAAGAAGATACACCTCTGCTACTCTTGCCATCAGGGCTTTAAATTGCCAGTTTCATATCCGCAACATATTATGGAGCTAATTAAACAGAAAATGATGTTGATTCCAGATTGTGCAGAACATAAAGATTTACAAGAGTTAATGCTGCTAATCAAGTTGGAAAACATACTTTGCAATGTGGTTTTGATGCCTTAGATGCATCTTGCAGGGCTGCTGTCAATGGGTCTGTTTTTAGAAGCCATGCTTGGCTTAAGGAATATATCTTGCCAGACTATGTCGAAGCAAAATTACTAGATGCACCACTAAATCAAGAACGCCTGTTTGGCAATAAAGCAGAAGTAGTCCTCAAAAAGATGGAGGAAAAAGCTAAATCATTGCAAACTGATAAGTATTTCCTACAGGTACAGCCACCTAGATTCAGTAGGCATTGGCCTTCTAAAAACTGGTCCTTTCCGGTCCCTCCCAGACCTTCTCAGTCCTAACTCAGGGGCAGCATACCACCATGATTATAGTCTCAGGGTATGCACAGATCTAATCAGTGGAGTGCTCCCACCTCTAAAACAGGGAGTAATAAACCAACATCCTATGGTAAAATCTCACAATGACTTATCCTTAATTCTTCCAAGCCTTGCCCAATTACTTGCACCCTTAGCAGGAAAACTTGCCCTAAATGCAAAAACTGGGAGTACATCACCCAGGACAGATGGGTCTTGAACATTGTATCCCAGGGATACAGATTCTACTTCCACTCTCTGCCAACCCCAAGCGGATGGCCAGACCTCCCCCCAAACCAGTGGGCAGAGGCCCAAAAGCAAGTATTTTCTCTTCTCAGCATCAAGGCTATTTGACCTGTCCCAGCAGAGCATAGGGGACGAGGCTTTTACTCCAGACTCTTTCTGGTACCCAGGAAGGAAAACTCTCTGCGCCCTATCCTGGATCTGTCTTTTCTCAACACCTTCCTGGTGGTTCCAAGGTTCAAGATGCTTACTCTCCCAACAGCTGCTTCCTATGCTAGCCAAGGACTCCTGGCTAGCCACCCTCGACTTAAAAGAAGCTTATCTGCACATCCCCATAAGGGAATCTTGCAGGAAATACTTATGTTTCAGAGCAGGCTTTATGCATCATCAGTTCTCTGCACTTCCCTTTGGCTTATCTACTGCGCCCAGGGTATTCACAAAATGCCTAGCTCCAGCCATTGCATATTGCAGGCAGAGAAAAATTCATATTTACACATACTTGCACGATTGTCTGACTTAGGTGGACAGTCAGGAATTGCTACTCCAGCATCTGACATTTGTAAAGAGACTTCTAACTTCATCGGGGTACACCATCAACGAAAATAAATCGCATCAGGTACCCAGCCAACAGAGTGTATTTCTGGGAGCAAGCTTGAACACAACTTCCCAGATGGCATTCCTCACTCCAGAAAAACAAATGTAACAAATGTATTTGACAAACTACTTCAATCTATTGGCCACCAAAACCCAGCTATCTGCAAGAAAAATACTTCAAGCCCTAGGATTCATGGCCACTTACATTCTACTAATTCCATATCCAAGACTGCATATGAGGAAACTTCAGTGGTACTTAAAAAGTCTCTGGTGTTAATTTCTCAGGATCTGGAAACTGATTCCTATCATTTCTTGCCTAAGGGCAGAGTTTCTGTGGTAGGAAGAGGCCTGCTACCACAACAAAGGACTCCCTTCACTCTACCCCCTGCCGCCCAAACCCCAACAGACGCATCAGACTGTGCATGGGTGGGTGGGTGGGGGGGCTCACATGGCAGGACAACGTATTCAAGGCAAATGGAGCCCAAAGTAAGTGCACCTGCATATCAATCAAAAAGAAATGTTAGCTGTACAGAATTCTCTGACAGCCTTCAAACGTCTTATTCTTCCAGGACAACTATTGATAGACAACGCCACAGTTCTGTGGTACATAAGCAGGGGGGGGGCATTCCTACCCACTCTGCAGCATAGCCATGGCTCTGTGGGACACAGGTGTGAGCAACCAAGTACACATGCAAGCTCAATTCCTGCCAGGCAAACTAATTAATTTCACTGACAGACTACTTAAGCAGAAATGTGATGAACCGCACGAGTGGAAACTGGAACCCAAATCATGCTGATCCACAGTTGTGAGGCACCAGAGGTGGACCTCTTTGCTTCCCCTCAGAACTTTCAATTGAGCAAATATTGCACCAGAACTCCCCACAGCCAAGCATGGAAAGTGGATGCTCTGTCCTTCACATGGGAAAATCTATGCCTTTCCTCCTCTGCCCCTTCTCTCGAAGGTTCTACTAAAGATCATACAGGACAAGCCAAGGACAATCCTGTTTGCACCAGACTGGCCACACCAGCACTGGTACCCACCTTTGCGCAACCTGACAGTACTGCCACCTTGGAACCTGCCTCAGACCCCCTCCCTGCTGTCCCAGCAGGAGGGCCAGATTTTCCATCCTCTGTTACAAACCCTGAACCTAGCAGCCTGGTTCATCCACTGAACCCTCAGTAATCTGGTGCTGGATGTCATCCTGGAGACAAAAAGGCCTACTAGTAGAAAATCCTATTCAGAAAAGTGGAAAAGATACTGTTCTTGGAGCCACTCTCAAGGAATGGACACAAATGTGCCCAACTTATTACTTAACAGAAATGTTCCACAAAGGCCTATCCTTCTCTTCAGTTAAGAGTCATGCCTCTGCCATCTCAGCTCATTATAATACTGAGCCCTCCTCTCTTCTCTCATCCTCTGGCCTAATGGTTCTTGAGAGGAGCCAATTTAAGACCCCCCCCCCCTCCCCCAGGAGAGCTTCCACTCCAGCCTGGGACCATAACTTTGTATTGGAAAAACTTACGCTTTACAGTTCCTATCCTGGAAAACAGCTTTACTTCTAGCCATCACTTCAGCAAGAAGAGTGTCTGAATTGCAGGCCCTTATGGCCGTGGAACCCTTCATTTTCTTCCATGTGGACAGGGTTCCGTCAGGACTAACCCATCATTTATGCCAAAGGTGGTATCTAGTGTAGCTTTAAACCAATCCATTCATTTGCCAACCTTTTTCCCTAATTCTCAGAATACAGGGGAAAGGATCATGCACTCCCTGGACGTGCACAGGCAGCTTGTTCGGACAGGACTAAAGTTTTGTGAAAATCTGACCAGCTGCTAGTCACTTTTGCTGTAGGGGCAGAGGGCAAAACCATTTCTACATGGATAGCGCACTGCATGCATTTCTGCTGCAAATATCATGGGAAACCTGCCCCACAGGGGATCAGAACACATTCCACTAGGGCTACGTCAACCTCTATAGCATTTCTCAGGGGAGTCCCTGCCAGGGACATCCTGGAAGCTGCAACCTGGAGCTCTGTACACACATTCACCAAGCAATTACCACTTGCCTATCTTTTCTAAATCCACAGCTGGGTTTGCTACAGTAGTCTTACAGGGCCTGCTTGCTAGCCCTAATGTTTCTTGACTGTCTCCACCCATCCTCAGCTTTGGGAATCAACCCAAATGTGATGACTGCAACAGTGAAACACGAAGAACATAGTACAGTTGTGTGCACTTATCATAATTTTAGATGTTCGAGTGTATTCACTGTTGCAGTCGTGGTTACCCTCCCTCCAGCCCCCTGACTTCTCTTTTCTTCTACCTATCCTTTTGTTTGGCATACCTTATATCATTGGTATTTGCTTTTTGCTGGGAGTGTTCCACAACATGTAATTGCTTCCTATTTAGAGGGCTCCTGACATCTGGGTCAAGAAAAACTGATGTAATGGTGTTGGCTGCATGCTTTATATCCATGATATTGAAGAAGCGTCAGCATCCGACGTAGAAATCCCAAGACTCTAGTATTCAGGCCAACTGAGGGCTACCTGCAGGCAGGTAACCCAAATGTAATGATTGCAACAGTGAATACACTTGGTCATCTACATTTATGGTAAGTGTACACAACTGTACTTTTCTAAGCCCCAGGGTATGAACCACACACAAAAAATTGACTACCCAAGCTCAGGCCTCTGTTTCCTTGCCTCCGTGTCAAATCCTTAAAATGGCGGAAGACCTTATAATGCTTATCGGGGGAAGCCAGGCTACCCCTTTCAAATGACAGACTTGTCCCCAGTGGTTTTATCTGATCAGGAGTCCAATGACTATAATGCATCTGAATATGAAGATATGCAACTCCTCTCTGCTTATGAGGATTGTGATCCAGAGGGAATCCATCCCTTCAGCCTCTTCACCCGAGGACTTTTCCTTTGGAGAAACGCTGCATACTTTAAGGGAGCATTTCCAATGGGAATGTCAGGACTACCATCAGTTAAAAAAGACTCTGGGAATTCTTAGATCTTCCACAGCACAGACCTCTGGCCATTCCTCCTGTCCTGGATGTTGTGGATGAAGTTTTTATGGAATCCACTCTGACCCCTGACACCCTCCCTCCTGCTCCCGGAAAACCTGACCGGTACTGTAGAGTCCCTGACTCTCTCAGGTTTCTTTTCAAAAATCCTACTGCTGACCCTGAGGTAATCTCTCAAGGACCTAAAGGAATCAAAGCAACTTCAGCTAAGAATCCCACCCCCTCAGATAGGGATTCCAGAGCATTAGACAGATGGGGTAAAAGAGTATACACCTCTGCTGCTCTTACTATTAGAGCATTAAATTGCCAGTTCCATATGCTGAAATATCTGCAACATACCATGGAACTCCTCAAACAAAAAATATCTTCTTTCCTGCTTGTGCAGAAAATAGAGTTACAAGAGTTAATGCATTCTGCAAGTCAAGTAACTAAGCACACCTTATAATGTGGTCTTGACGCCCTAGAAGCATCTTGCAGGGCAACAGTTACTGGTTCTGTACTTAGAAGACCTGCTTGGCTTAAGGAACAGACCTTGCCAGACCATGTCAAATCCAAATTATTGGACGCACCCTTGCACAAAGACAACTCATTTGGCACCAAGGCAGAAGAGGTCCTAAAAAAGATGGAAGAAAAAGCTAAATCTATGCAGACAATTAAAGACTTCTTATAGGTCCACCCACTGAGGTTCATTAGGCATTGCCCCTGCAAGCACTGGTCCTTTTCTGCACCCCCAGGTCAGCTCAGCCCAGGTCCCCCAGACAGCAGCCCCAGGGAATGCAGAGATCTAAGTAATGGAGATGATGATCATTGTGTTTCACTGTTGCAGTCATTACAGTTGGGTTATCCTGCTGGCAGGCTACCCACAGTTGGCCTGAATTCCAAAGTCTAGGTCTGGCGTCTGTTGCTGTCATCTCCTCCCTGACGTCAGTGCGCCAGGGGTATAAAAGATGCAGCCGACGCTATTTTCTTCAGTCTTTCTTGCTGCGCGGTGCCCGAAGCAAAAGCAGTTTGCAAGTGCCGGTCAGCCGACTCCTGAGATTTTCAAATTCGAATTTCAGATCCGAAGTCTTCATTAAAGCTAAGTACCCCGTTGGGGATATTTTTTCTTGCTCCAGACTGATGTCAGAAAAAGTTAATAATTGTATTTCTTGTAGGAAGCAAATACCTCATAAGGATTTTCATTCTTACTGTATTCCTTGCCTAGGCCCTGATCAGTGTGCCTTGCTGTCGATTTTGCATTCCATTACTTTGGCAGAAGATTCAATTATATCATGCCGTCGGAACAACCAACTACCGGAGTCTATAAAAGCACAAAGAAAAGGACAGGCATCCGAGATCCAAAACCGATGACGAGGCTTCTGCTAGGCCTGTCGCCGGTTCTCAGTGAGGTGCTTTCGAAGCCCCTGACACCCGCTACCTCAGAGCCACAGGCCGCTTCCGACTCCCACGTGGAGCCGACTAGGCTGCTGGAAACTCAAGGTATTGGACACTTGGAAACTATTCCCTCAGATGGGTCTGGAGCCGCTGAGCAGGCATCGGCTTCTGCGGGTGTTTTCATGCCTACACAGTTATATGTGAAACCTACTTCAGCTTCAAAGGCAAAGACTAAAGCAGCTCTGAAGACAAAGAAACAAGTACAGCATTCTCCTGGACAGGCCACCATGCCTAAAAAACAGATGCTTAAAATGGCCGAAGACCTAATTACTTTGATCATGAGAGATACTACAGGGTTCCTGATTCACATACATTTCTTTATAAAAACCCTGCTGCTGACCCAGAAACCATCTCTCAGGGTCCCAAAGGGGTCAAGGCTTCCACTACAAAAAACCCTATCCCCTCTGATAGGGATTCAAGGGCCCTGGACAGATGGGGGCAAAAGATTTATACTTCTGCTACCTTGGCTGCAAGAGCTTTAAATTGCCAGTTTGATATGCTTAAATATCAGCAGTATCTTATGTCACTGCTTAAACAGAAAATGCTGACAAATTCAGAATGTGCAGAAAACAAAGAATTGCAGGATTTATTGCATGCAGCTGAACAAGTGGGAAAGCATACTTTGCAATGTGGTTTTGATTCTCTAGAGGCCTCTTGCAGGGCCGCTGTTACAGGTTCTGTCATTAGGAGGCATGCTTGGTTGAAAGAACAGAACCTGCCTGATCATGTTAAAGCAAAACTATTAGATGCTCCATTACAGCATGATACTTTGTTTGGTGTTAAAGCAGAAGAGGTGTTGAAGAAAATGGAGGATAAAGCTAAATCTATGCAAACAGTCAAGGACTTGTTGCAGGTACAGCCTCCCAGATTTAGCAGGAACTGGCCTACAAAGAATTGGTCCTTTCCAGTGTCAGACAGGCCACATAGAGGCAGATACAGACGCCCAAGATGCAGATCACAGCCCCAAGGATCATACAGGCCTAAACAGTTGGGTGCTTCTACCTCCAAAAGCGGAGAGGAAAAATCACAGCCATACAGGAAACAGTCTCAATGACTTTCCCCTGCCAGCACCAAACACTTATCTTCTGGCAGCCCCTTTGGGGGGAAAACTGGCACTTTTTCCACAAAATTGGCACATGATCACCCAGGACAAATGGGTCCTAAATATTGTATCACAAGGCTACAGGTTCCACTTTCACACCCTGCCAAGGCAAAACGGTATGCCAGACCTGCCACGCAATCAATGGGCAGAGGCACGAAAACAACTTTCATCCCTCATGAACATGAGAGCTATTCAGTTAGTACCATATCAAGAGCAGGGACTGGGATTCTACTCTAGGCTATTCTTGGTGCCCAGAAAGGACAAAACCTGGAGACCAATACTGGACCTGTCTATCCTAAACACATTCCTGGATATTCCAAAATTCAAAATGTTAACTCTGCAGCAGCTTCTGCCCATGCTGGGCAAGAGGGCTTGGCTTGTGACTTTAGACCTGAAAGAGGCATACCTGCATGTCCCAATCAGACAATCATGCAGAAGATACCTCAGATTTATAGCTGGCTCATTTCATTACCAATTCTCTGCACTGCCCTTTGGCTTATCTACTGTGCCCAGGGTCTTCACAAAATGCTTGGCACCAGTGATTGCATTTTGCAGACAAAGAGGAATACAAATATATCCTTACTTGGACGACTGCCTTATTCAAGCAGAGAACAAGGACATTCTACTGCAGCATCTGGCGTTTGTAAAACGATTACTAACAGGTCTAGGGTACACAGTAAATGAAAATAAATCAAAACTCGTACCCTCTCAAGAGATAATATTCCTGGGTGCAAGCTTAAATACAACTGCCCAGATGGCTTATCTCATGCCAGACAAACACAGACAACTGACTATTTATTTCAAAATGTTGGCAACAAAGACCCAGTTATCTGCAAGAGAAATTCTGCAGGCTTTGGGCTTCATGGCATCCTGCATTCTGCTAATTCCATATGCAAGACTGCATATGAGGAAACTTCAGTGGTATCTAAAAAGTGTTTGGACTCGACATTTACACAGTCTGGAAACAATTACCCTCATTCCCTGCCTGCAACAGGAGTTTCGATGGTGGTCAAAAGCCTGTCACCACAACATGGGACAGCCATTCACCTTACCCACAGCCAGGCAGACATTGACAACAGATGCATCAGATTATGCCTGGGGAGCCCATATGGCAGGAAGATGTATTCAGGGCACATGGTCCGCAAGTCAAATGCATCTACATATCAATCAAAAAGAGATGCTAGCTGTTCAGAATGCCCTGACAGCCTTCAAGGATCTCCTTCATCCAGGACAACTACTGATAAGGATGGACAATACTACAGTTATATGGTACATAAACAAGCAGGGAGGCACACATTCCTACCCCCTCTGCAGACTAGCCATGAATTTGTGGGACACAGCATTGACTTACCAAGTACATCTGCAAGCACAATTCCTGCCAGGAAGGACAAATACTCTGGCAGACTGACTAAGCAGAAACCTAATGGATCCCCACGAGTGGAAATTGGATCCACAAGTCTTCACCATGATAACAAGGAACTGGGGATGCCCAGACATAGACCTATTTGCCTCCCCTCACATCTACCAGCTACAGACATTCTGCACAAGAACTTATCACAAGCAAGCATGGAAAGTGGATGCTCTGTCTTTCAGCTGGAAAGAATTAGCAGTATATGCCTTTCCTCCTCTGCCTCTCCTCCCCAAGGTCAGACAAGAGAAACCAAAAATGATGCTGATTGCCCCAGACTGGCCCCGCCAGCACTGGTACCCAATCCTAAAGAGCTTGTCCCAATGCCCAGCTTGGACATTACCTCAAATTCCTCACTTTTTGACCCAACAAGACAGTCAAATACTGCACAGCCAACTCAGCACCTTAAACCTGGCAGCATGGCGGATGATGTAACCAGTCAAGGCACACCTCTCTCTAAAGCAGTGATGGATGTTATTTTGTAGGCCAAGAGGCCTAGCACCAGAAAATCTTATGCAGAAAAATGGAAGAGATTCTGTGCTTGGAATCAGGCACAAGGTTTTGACACGATTGTTCCAAACATTCCTCAGATTTTGCAATACTTAACTGAGATGCTTGATAAAGGCCTTTCTTTTTCATTTTAAAATTCATGCCTCTGCCATTTCAACTCATTACAATACAGAACCACCTATTTTTTCTCATCCATTACTAAGACAGTACCTCAGAGGGGCCAAAAACATAAGACCCCCAAGGAGAGCACCAGTACCTGCATGGGACCTCAACTATGTCTTGGAAAAACTCACACTGCCACCGTTTGAACCAGCCTCTGCAGCTGATATTAAATTTCTATCCTGGAAAACAGCTCTGCTCCTAGCAATAACCTCTGCTAGACGAGTCTCAGAGTTGCAGGCACTTATGGCTGTGGAACCTTTTATCATTTTCCATCCTGATAGGGTTTCTCTGCGGACAAACCCTACTTTCATGGCTAAGGTAGTGTCCAGTGTGGCCTTTAACCAAACAATTTGCCTACCTTTTATCCAAACCCACAGAATAAGGGTGAGAGATTTCT
Source organism: Protopterus annectens (assembly GCF_019279795.1). Classification (NCBI taxonomy): domain Eukaryota; kingdom Metazoa; phylum Chordata; order Ceratodontiformes; family Protopteridae; genus Protopterus; species Protopterus annectens. The sequence continues at coordinate 333,878,461 of NC_056737.1, forward strand.
GCATTCTTTGGACATTCACAGGCAGCTACGCTTCTACTTGGACAGAACCAAAGCTTTCAGAAAGACTGAACTTCTAGTGGCATATGCTGCAGGATCACAAGGAAAGCCCATCTCAAAGCAGACCATTTCAAAGTGGATAGGTCACTGCATTCGTTTCTTTTTTTTTTTTTCAATAATAAATTTTTATTGTTTTATTATATTCCATACAAAATTAAAACAGATACAACAATAATGAAAAACTACCAGCTAATGTAACTAACAATACCACCACAACATATATACAATATTTACATGAATGCTTCCAAGTAACACATTAAATTATACAAGAATAATATAAAAGTAGTTAAAATCAATTCGAATAATGAGCAGTTTGCCGTTGGAGTCTTTTAAAAGTGTAAAAATAATTCTTGTTAAATGCAAATTTGAAATATTACGCTAATATAATATTAAATACTTGTTCCCAAATTTTTGGATTATTAATATTTTTATTATGTTGATTCAAAAGTAATTTGTGGGCTACTATATGTCTTATTGCTAATACTCTAAAGTTATTCCATGACGTTTTGGATGGGTCTAACCACTTAGTAGCTATATATAGCTTCATCAATAAAACGATATTGATTAATACGATACTTTGATATCTAGAAAGTTCTTTTGGGGAATATGCAAAATCATGAATTTCCATGACAATGTTGTACTTTGATAACCCATCTTCTGAAGTTGTATGTTTAGCGAGTTCCAAAGTCTGTATATGCATTTGCAACTCCAGAACATATGAAGAAGATCGGCAGATTGATCCTTGCAGTAAGGACAAATTGGGGAATTTTTAGAATTAAATTTATGCAGGCTAAGGCGTGTATAATATGTATTATTCCATGTCATCAGTTGGGTATACATCAGTTTTGAAGAGAAATAGATTTTGTAGTCAAATCAATTGCTTTTATAATATGACTTTCTTCTGTCTCTGGAATTTTCTCTTTCCAATATTTTGACAGAAGAACTTTATCTTGGAATTTGAACTCTTTTATTAGTTTATTTGCTGCTGTTATAAATTTAATATCTTGTTGGAGAGCTTGCCACAGATTTGATCATTTAATTGTAATCTCTTCTCTGGGTTTAAAATTTTTAAAGTAGCCTATAGAAAGTTCCCTAATTTGTCGTAGAATAACAAGATACTTTTTAGGTAAATTTAATTCTTGTCTTATCTGATTAGCCGAGAGTTCGAGAAATATATAAATGTCAATTAAAGTTAAGTTGACTATTCATGGGAATTCTTTAAGATCAATTAATTGATTATTTAGTCTCAGGTTAGGGTTCCTGTGAAAAGGTTGAAAAGCCATCATATATTGAACAAGATCTAATGATTGAAATAAGGTTTGTATAGATGTTACATATAATTTAACGTGATCTATTATTCCATATAATTTCAAGGCATATTTTCCTAAAAAGGGTATTGCTTTAGGATTAATATTCAGATTTAGGATATATTTATAGTTCAGGACTACCCAAGTAGGTATCCACTTAGTACTAGTTATATCATAATTAGCAATTCTTAGAAGCCTGTTTGAGTTTACTATTAAGTAATAAATTTCAAAATTTGGTAACTCCAGCCCTCCTTTATTTTTTGGAGTCATTAATTTATCATACGAAATCCTTGTTTTCTTTGGCTCCCAAATGAATTTAGCTAATTCTTTGTGAATTCTTTTAAAAAATGTCTTCGAGATTACTACCTGAGCAGATCTAAAAATATATAATAATCGTGGCAATACATTCATTTTAATAATTGATACTTTTGCTAATAGTGGTAATCGTAAATTCTTCCATCTCCCAAAATCGGATAATACTTGATCCCAAGCGTTTTTAATGTTAGTAGTGTAAAAGTCTTTATTATCTGTAGAGAAGTCAATACCCAAGTATTTAATGCTCTCTTTACACGTTACTTGTCCCACCAGAGGCAACAATGTAAAAGGTTTGGGAGTTCTCAAAGGGAAAATACTAGTTTTTTTAAGATTAATTTTATAGTTGGAAATTTCTGAAAAATTATCTATCGCTTTTAATATCTTTTTAGTGTCTGAGATTGGAGTTGTGCAATAAATGTTCAAATCATCTGCAAACGCTGCCATTGATATTTTTGTTCTGTAAACTATTGGGGCATTGTGGTATATATTCTGTTTAATATATAAAAATAAGGGTTCGATATATATATTGAATAATAAAGGGGACAAAGGACAACCCTGACTTGTTCCATTTTTAATTTGTATTCTTTTAGAAAAATTTCTATTAATATACAATGTGGTATAAGGATTACTGTATAAAATGTTTAACACTTGAACAAATTCTTGAGATATATTAAAGTATGGTAAAATTTCAAACAAAAAGTTTATATCAACCCTGTCGAAAGCCTTCTGCTCATCAAATTATAAGGGCATACATGTTAAGGTTCTTTTGTTTAGCATAAGCTATCAAAGTATGAAGTGTAAGTGTATTATCACTAATTTGTCTAGTTGCCATATTCATTATTTTTTTTAATCTGGTAGCTATAATAGAGGTTAAAATTTTCATATCTACATTTATTAATGATATTGGTGTATAATTATCAGGGTTTTGAGAATCAGAATTGGGTTTAGGTATAAAAATCGTTTTTGAAGCATTGAGATGGGGATCATTAATTTTATTCTTAATTATATAATTAAATACACGTGAGAGTATTTTACCAAAGAGATTATCAAATGTCTTATAAAATTCCACCGTCAACCCATCAGGACCTGGTGACTTATGCGATTTCATATGTTGAATTGTATATATTACTTCCTCTTCAGATACCGGTTTAATCAAATCTCTTTGAATATTGTCTTCTGTTCTCGGAAACTTAATAGTTTGTAAAAATTCATTACTAATCCTATGCTGGGATAAGTCATTTTGCCCACCATATATATTAGTGTATATCTGCTCAAAGACATTAATGATATCTTCAGTTTTAGAATAAGTTGTATTTCTAAAATGTATTTCTGAAATTTGTACTGTTCTCGATTGATTAATTATCCTAGCTAATGCCCGTGATGGTGTTTGAACATGACTGGCATACCTCACTAGCATCCTATGTTCCTGAAATGTCAACCTACTATTTTGTATTAAGAAGAGATCTTTTTGACATTTAAGTAATTCCACCTCTGTTTGAGCATTAAAATTTTGAATCCGTTCTTGATCAAGTGCCTTAATTTTAACTTCCAGTTTTTGAATATCTCTATTTTGTATTTTTTTTATAATATGAAGCTTTTTGCAAAAAGATCCCTCTTATTTGTGCTTTAACTGTCGCCCAATCAATGTCAGGTACATGTTGTTGTTTCTTTAGTCTATCTAGTAATTCTTTAAGGTAACCTGTAATTTCATGTAATATTTCCTCCTTATTCAACAAATTTGGGTTAAGAGACCAGTTAAAACCTCTTTGCCTTTGGGTCTCCATTGAATCTTTAGCAAAACTTAGTGCAATTTTTGAATGGTCTGACAAGTAACGTGCATGTGTAACAACTACGGGTTCCCACTGCATTCGGTTCTGCTATTCACAGCATGGCAAATCAGTGCCTAAGGGCATTAGGCCACATTCAACCAGAGCAGCAGCAACTTCAGCATCCTTCCTCAGAGGAGTACCAACCAAAGACATCTTAGAGGGTGCAACTTGAGCTCAGTGCATCATTTTACAAAGCACTATCATTTACCTCTCTACTCTAAATCCAGGGCAGGATTTGCCACTGCAGTTCTGCAGGGCCTGATAGCCTCTCCTAATCCTATTTAGCACCAGCCTCCCAACCTTAGCTTTGGGATTCAACCCAATTGTAATGACTGCAACAGTGAAACACGATGAACATAGTACAGTTGTGTACCTACCATAAATGTAGATGTTCGAGTGTATTCACTGTTGCAGTCCAGGTTACCCTCCCACCATCCCCCTTTTCCTTTGCTGGGACTTATCTGTACTTATCTATTCTATACAGCCTATGTGGTATATTTGCTGGTAGATGAAGGAAAAGTTGTTTTTTGTGCATGTATGCTCATTAGTATAATTTAGCCTACCATTTTAGGGGCACCTGATATCTGGGGCAAGAAAAACCTGAAGAAAATGGTGTCTGCTGCATCTTTTATACCCCTGGCGCACTGACGTCAGGGAGGAGGCGACAGCAACCGACACCAGACCTAGACTTTGGAATTCAGGCCGACTGCGGGTAGCCTGCCAGCAGGCTAACCCAATTGTAATGACTGCAACAGTGAATACACTCAAGCATCTACATTTGTGGTAGGTACACAACTGTACTTTCTTCGTGTTTCACTGTTGCAGTCATTTACATTTGGGTAATCTGCTGGCAGATTGCCCTCAGTTGGCCTGAATAACAAAGTCTTGGGTCCTGCATTGGTTGCTGTCTCCTCTTCCATGACGTCAGGTCATCAGGGGTATAAAACATGCAGCCGGCGCCATTTGATTCGGTCTTTCTTGCCATGCGGTGCCTGAAGCAGAAGCAGTTTGCAAGTGCCAGTCGGCCGACTCCTGAAATTTTCGTATTAGAGTTTCAGAACCAAAGTCTTCAAACTAAAGCAAAGTACCCCGGTGGGGAAACCTTTTCTTGATGTCCTTCAAGGATGCATCTGCAGTCCTAACAAATGGGTTGTCCTGTCGTCAGGCAGCCCTTGATCGGCGGATTCCAAAGTCTGGGTCTGGCCTCGGCTGGTGTCGCACTTCACCCGGCGTCATCTCTGCTGGTCTTCCGGTATAAAGGCATCAGCCGACGCCATTTTCCCCAGTCTTTCTTGCCGCGTGGCGCCCGAAGCAGAAGCTGTTCGCAAGTGCCGGTCGGTCAGATCCAGAGATTAATATTACCGAATACAACTTCGAAGACTTCTAAAAGCTAAGTACCCCGTTGGGGACTCTTTCTTGCCTCAGCCGATGTCAGAAAAAGTAAATAACTGTTTAACTTGTGGGAAACAAATACCTCATAAAGATTTCCACTCTTACTGCTTACCTTGTTTAGGCCCAGACCACGACGCACTATTAAGCGTCTGTATATTTTTGCTTCTAAATATTTTTGATCAAGATTTAACTATCCTGAAATGTCGTCTGTTAACAATCCGACTACTGGAGTTCACAAAAAACACAAGGAAAGAGACAGATCATCGAGGTCCAGAACCGACGACTACGCTTCTCCTAAGCCAGTCGCCGGTACTCAGTGAGGCGCTTTCGCAGCCCCTAACAACCGCTACTTTTGAGTCGCAGGCCTCTACCGAGACCCATTCAGAGTCCGGTATGCTGCGATATTCTCATAGTATTGAACCCGCGGATGTCTCTCTCTTAGATGGGTCTGGAGCCGCAGAGCAGGCACCGGCTTCTGAGGGTGTTTTCATGCCTCAACATTTTTATATTAAACAGACGCCAGCAATAAAATTGTCTAAAAAACTGACGCATGAGCCACGTGCTCAGGCCCCTATGCCTAAAAAACAAATGATCAAAATGGCTGAGGACTTGATTACCTTGATCAGGGGTTCCCAACCCCCCCTCTGAGGCCTAGGCAAGGCACTGATTATGAATCTTCAGATCAGGTTTCCATTTCTTCTGATTCCTCTTCTGATCAGGAATTTTCTAGTCCACCCTATGAGGATTCTGATGCAGAGGAATCTGTCCCATCTGCATCTCCTCCTGAGGATCTCTCTTTTTGGAGAGACTTTGCATACTTTAAGGGAACATTTTCACTGGGAGAGTCAGGACTTCTCTGAATCAAAAAAAGAGGCTTAGAGATTTCCTCCTTCTTCAGCATAGGCCTTTGGCAATACCTCCAGTATTAGACATTGTTGATAATGTGTTCTCGGAATCAAGCATGGCTCCTGATTCCCTGCCTCAGGCTCCTAGTAAGCCAGACAGATATTACAGGGATCCTGACTCCCACAAATTTCTGTTCAGAAATCCTGCTGCTGATCCTGAGACTATTTCTCAGGGCCCCAAGGGTGTTAAGGCTTCCACAGCCAAAAATCCTACCCCTTCTGATAGAGATTCCAGGGCGCTAGATAGAAGGGATAAGAACGTCTGCAACCGTGGCAATCAGGGCTTTAAACTGCCATTTTCATATGCTTAAATATCAACAGCATGTTATGGGCTTACTGAAATAGAAAATGATGTTGATTTCTGATTGTGTGGAAAATAGAGTTACAGGGTTTATTGCATTCAGCAGAACAGGTTGGAAAGCATACTTTGCAATGTGGTTTTGATTCCTTGGAGGCCTCTTGTATGGCTGCCGTTATTGGATCTGTGATTAGAAGGCATGCCTGGCTCAAGGAGCAAAATCTGCCTGATCATGTTAAAGCTAAATTGTTGGATGCCCCATTGCAGCATGATACTCAGTTGGTAATAAGGCTAAAGAGGTTTTGAAGAAAATGGAAGACAAAGCTAAATCTATGCAAACTGTAAAAGATTTCTTGCAAGTGCAGCCACCCAGGTTCAATAGGCACTGGCCTACTAAACGTTGGTCCTTTCCTGTGTCCAACAGAGCCACACAGGGAAAACACAGGTGCTCAAAAGGCTCCAGATATCAATCACAGCGTTCTTACAGGCCGAAGCAATGGGGTGCCTCCACCTCCAAATCTGGAGGAAACCAAGCACAACCCTACAGTAAGCAGTCTTAATGACTTTCCTCTACCATCTCCAAGCACTTATCTTTTGGCAGCCCCCCTTGGGGGGAAAACTAGTACTTCATGCTCAAAATTGGCAGTTAATTACCCAGGACAAATGGGTATTAAACATAGTATCCCAGGGGTACAGATTTCATTTCCATACTTTGCCAATTCCAAACAGATGGCCGGATCTGCCACAAAACCAGTGAGCAGAGGCCCAGAAACAAGTCATGTCCCTCATGGATATGGGGGCTATTCAACCGGTACCAGAAAAGGAAAAAGGAACAGGTTTTTATTCAAGACTTTTTTCCTGGTACCCAGAAAGGAGAATTCATGGCATCCAATACTGGACTTGAAGATTCTGAACACGTTCCTGGATATTCCAAAATTCAAAATGCTGACTTTACAACAGCTACTGCCTATGCTAGGCAAGAATACTTGGTTAGTAACTCTAGACTTGAGGCATACCTGCATATCCCAGTAAGGGAATCATACAGAAGATACCTCCACTTCAAAGCAGGTTTTTTGCATTACCAATTCTCTGCACTGCCCTTTGGCTTATCTACTGCACCCAGGGTCTTTACAAAGTGCCTGGCACCAGTAATTGCATTCTGCAGACAAAGAAACATTCAAATTTATCCTTATCTGGACGATTGTCTCATTCAAGCAGAGGACAAGGACACTCTTCTTCAACATCTGGCATTTGTAAAAAGGATTCTAGCATGCCTAGGGTACACCATAAACGAAAAGAAATCACAACTGGTACCCTCACAAATAATTACATTCCTGGGTGCAAGCTTGAGTACAACTGCCCAGATGGCTTACCTCACGCCAGACAAACAAAGGCAACTGGCAACATACTTTGAACAAATGGCAACAAAAACCCAGTTATCTGCAAGACAAATACTGCAGGCTTTGGGGTTCATGGCATCCTGCATTCTACTAATTCCATATGCGAGACTGCATATGAGGAAACTTCAGTGGTACCTAAAAAGTTTATGGAGTCAACATTCACAGCCTGGAAACGATTATTCCTCTCATTCCCTGCCTACAATAGGAGTTTCTTTAGTGGGCAGAGACATGTCACCAAAACAAGGGACTGTCATTCACTCTACCCCCTGCAACACTATCCTAACTACAGACGCATAAGACAATGCTTGGGGAGCCCACCTGGCAGGGAGATGCATTCAGGGCAAATGGAGCCCAAACCAAATGAATCTGCATATCAACCAGAAAGAAATGCTAGCTGTCCAGAATGCTCTGACAGCCTTCAAGGACTTACTTCATCCAGGACAACTATTGATAAAGACGGATAACACCACAGTTATGTGGTACATAAACAAGCAGGGGGGTACACATTCGTGCCCTCTTTGCAGACTAGCCATGGCCTTGTGGAACACAGCCTTGACTTACCAAATACATCTTCAAGCTCTATTCCTGCCAGGAAAGCAAAATACTCTGGCAGACGACCTAAGCAGAAATCTTATGGACTCGCACAAATGGAAACTGGATCCACAAATCTTCAGCATGTGAACACAGAAATGGGGGAGCCCAGACATAGATCTATTTGCCTCTCCCCAAAATTATCAGTTTGACAAATTCTGCACAAGAACTTATCACAAAAAAACATGGAAAGTGGATGCTCTATCCTTCAGCTGGAAAAACCTATCGGTCTATGCCTTTCCCCCTCTGCCTCTACTCTCCAAGGTCTTACTAAAAGTCAGACAGGAAAAAACAAAAATGATCCTAATTGCTCCGGACTGGCCTCGCCAGCACTGGTACCCGCTTCTAAGGAATGTCACACCTTCCTCCATGGTACTTGCCTCAAATACCTCATCTACTGTCTCAGCTGAACTATCAAATTCTGCACACTCAGCTCCAAATTCAGAATCTTGCAGCATGGCTAATCAACTAATTATTCAAACCACACCTCTCAGTAAATCTGTGATGGATGTCATTTTGGAAGCCAGGAGGCCTAGTACTAGAAAATCTTATGCTGCTAAATGGAAGAGATTCTGTGCTTGGAACCAAGCACAAGGAATAGACGCAGCAAAGTCTAATATTCCTCAGATTTTACAATACTTAACTGAGATGCTGGCCAAGGGACTATCTTTTTCTTCAATAAAAATCCTTGCCTCTGCCATCTCGGCTCATTACAACACAGAGCCTCCCCTCTTTTCTCATCCACTGCTTAAACAGTATCTTAGAGGGGCCAAAAATTTAAGGCCTCCCAGGAAAGCACCATCTCCTGCATGGGACCTCAATTTTGAGCTGGAAAAACTCACCCTGCCACCTTTTGAACCAGCAGCTACTGTGGATATAAAATTTCTGTCTTGGAAAACAGCTTTTCTTTTGGCAGTCACTTCAGCAAGAAGGGTTTCAGAACTACAGGCTCTCATGGCAGTGGACCCTTTCATTACATTCTACCTGGACAGTGTGGCCCTCAGGACCAATCCTTCTTTTATGCCTAAGGTGGTGTCCAGCGTGGCTCTTAACCAGACCATTCAACTGCCAACATTTTACCCAAATCCTCAGAACAAGAGGGGAACGGATTCTGCATTCATTGGATGTACACAGACAGCAAAGATTCTACTTAAATAGGTCCAAATCTCTAAGAAAGTCTGTGTAACTACTGGTAGCATTTGCTGCAGGATCAAAGGGGAAGGCTTTATCAAAGCAGACTATTTCTAAATGGATAAGCCACTGCATTCGTTTCTGCTATTTGCACCATGGTAAATCTGTGTCCAAGGGAATCAGGTCACATTCCACCAGGGCTGCCTCTACTTCAGCAGCTTTTCTCAGAGGGGTCCCAACTAAAGACATTCTACTTGGAGTTCTGTTCATACCTTCACAAAGCATCATCGTTTACCTCTCTTCTCTAAATCCAGGGTAGGCTTTGCCTGCAGGGCCTTATAGCCGCTCCTAATGCTGTTTAGCTTTATCCTCCCATCCATAGCTTTGGGATTCTACCCAAATGTAATGACTGCAACAGTGAAACATGAAGAACATAGTACAGTTGTGTACACTTACCATAAATGTAGATGTTCGAGTGTATTCACTGTTGCAGTCCTGGTTACCCACCCGCCATCCCCCAGTCTATACCCTTTCTTTCCTTCACTATACTCAAAAGCATTTGTGGTGTATTTGCTTTTAGTTGAAGGTAGTTTGTTTCTAAAAGTGCATTCATATATTTACTGTTTATATATATATATATATATATATATATATATTTATTTATTTATTTTTGCTCCCCATTTGGGGGGGGGGGGCGGCACCTGACATCTGGGGGAAGAAAAACTGAATAAAATGGTGTTGGCTGCATGTTTTATACCCCTGACGACCTGGAAGAGGAGACGGCAACCAACGCAGGACCCAAGACTTTGTTATTCAGGCCGACTAAGGGCAACCTGCCAGCAGATTACCCAAATGTAATGACTGCAACAGTGAATACACTCGAACATCTACATTTATGGCAAGTGTACACAACTGTACTTTCCTCCTCTTCAAAACCAGGGAGTGCAAAGCCGCCCCCATATGGTAAGAGCTCACAATGACTTTACACCTCCACCCCTCCCTCTGCCCACCTGCACTTGCTCCTAGGAGGAAAACTCTCCTTCCACGCAAGCAACTGGGCCTCCATTACCAGCGACCACTGGGTCCTCAACATAGTGTACCGGGGATACAGATTTTATTTTCACACTCTGCCAACCCCAAAAGGGTTTGCAGTTCTTCCCCAAACCAGTAAAAAGCAGGTCCTTTCCCTCCTCTCTCTGATGGCAATAGAGCATGTTCCTGCAGAACAGACAGACCGAGGTTTCTACTCCAGACTCTTCCTGGTACCCACAAAAGAGGGCACATGGCGCCCCATCTTCAACCTATCCATTCTAAAGAACTTTCTGGTGATACTGAAATTCAAAATGCTCACCCTCCAGCAGCTTCTTCCTATGCTTTCCAAGGATGCTTGGTTAGCCACCCTAGACCTAAAAGAGGTCTACCTACTCATCCCAGTCAGGGAATTATGCAGGAAATGCATATGTTTCAGAGCAGGATCACTGCACTTCCCTTTGGCTTATCCACTGCTCCCAGAATTTTCAGGAAATGTCTGGCTCCCGCCATTGCTTTTTGCAGGCAAAGAAATATTCATATTTACCCATACTTAAATGACTGCCTGATTCAGGCAGACAGGAAAAGTTGCTGAAGTACCTGACCTTTGTAAAGGACCTACTGACCTCCCTGGGGTATACTATCAACGAAAAGAAATCAGAACTAGTACCCACACAAAAAATTGTATTCCTGGGAGTAAGCCTGGACACAGCAGCCCAGATGGCATTCTTTACACCAGAAAAACAAACCTACCTGATAACCTACTTCTCTCAGCTAGCCACCAGGACACAGTTATCTGCAAGGAAAATCCTGCAAGCTCTATGGTTGATGGCTTTTTGCATTCTACTCATTCCATATGCCAGACTGCATATGAGGAAACTACAATGGTACCTAAAAAGCCTCTGGTGTCAGCACACTCAAGACCTGGAAACTCTTATACCAATGATACCTTGTCTAAGGAAAGATTTTCTTTGGTGGGCAGCAGCATGATACCACAACAAGGGACTTCCCTTCTTACTACCCCACGCCGCCCAGCCCCTCACCACAGATGCATCAGACTGTGCCTGGGGTGCACACCTGGACGGCAGGTGCATTCAGGGCCAATGGAGCCCAAATCAAATACATCTGCACATCAGCCAAAAAGAGATGTTAGCTGTTCAGCATGCCCTAACAGTTTTCAGATCCATACTCTCCCCCTGGGCCTCTGCTGATCAAAACGGACAACTCTTATCCTCTGTGCAGGCTTGCCTTGACCCTTTGGCACACGGCCACAGCCATGCAACTACACTTGTTAGCACAATTTCTGCCAGGCTCTCAAAACTCTCTGGCAAACAACCTAAGCAGAAACCTGCTAGACCCATACGAGTGGCAGCTAGAGCAAAGAACCTTCACCCTTGTAACCCAGAAATGGGGCACCCTGAAGGTAGATCTCTTTGCCTCCCACTCCAATCATCAGCTCAGCAAATTCTGCACCAGGGAACCTCACAGCAAGGCCTGGAAAATGGATGTTCTATCTTTCTGGTGGGTAAACCTCTCGGTCTATGCATTTCCCCCTCTACCACTCATTTCAAGGTTATTGCTCAAAATAAGGGAGGAAAAACCGAGGACAATCCTGATTGTCCCAGACTGGCTACCGCGACACTGGTACCCACTGGTGCGCAGCCTGTCACCTGTGCCACCATGGCACCTACCTCAGATCGCAACACTCCTGACCCAGAGGAATGGAGAATTCATGCATCCCCAATTGCAGGCCCACAATCTGGCAGCCTGGCTTATTCCTGACCTCTCCTCAAGCTGCCAGTCTAAGCAAACAAGTTCTATATGTTATACGCAAGGCCAGACGCCCCAGCACTAGAAAGTCTTATGCTGACAAGTGGAAAAGGTTTTGCACGTAGATCCAGGCTAAGGGAGCCAGAATGGCACAGCCCACCCTACCTCTCGTCCTGGATTACCTGGCAGACCTATGACACAAGGATCTGTCCTTCTTTTCCGTTAAAATTCATGCCCCTGCCATATCTGCTCATTTCAGCACAGAGCAATCTCTTTTCTCGCACCCTCTCATCAAACAGTTCCTAAGAGGGGCTAACAAATTGAGGCCACCCAGAAGAGCTCCTATCCCAGCTTGGGACCTAAACTTTGTATTGGAAAAGCTCACCCTGCCCCCCTTTGAACCCGCAGCTTCAGCAGAGTTAAAATTTCTCTCTTGGAAGACAGCCTTGCTTCTGGTCATCACTTTAGTTAGAAGAGTATCAGAGCTACAAGCACTTATGGTTATAGAGTCATTCATCATTTTCCATGCTGACAGGGTCTCCCTCAGGACTAACCCATCCTTCATGCCAAACGTGGTGTCCAATGTGGCTCTCAACCAATCCATTCATTTGCCCACCTTTTTCTCTAACCCATAAAACAAGGAGGAAAGGATTCTTCACTCTCTAGATGTGCACAGACAGCTCAGATTCTACCTAGACAGGACTAAATCATTAGAAAAACTGATCAATTGCTAGTCAGATTCACTGCAGGAGCAGAGAGCTAGGCCATATCCAAACAAACAATTTCCAAATGGATAGCACATTGCATCCATTTCTGCTACAAACCACACGGAAAACCTCCCCCCAAGGGGGTCAGGACACATTCCACCAGAGCAACCTCCACCTCTGCAGCTTTCCTCAGAGGGGTCCACACCAGGGATATGCTGGAGGCTGCAACATGGACTTCTGTTCATACCTTCGCCAGACATTACCACCTGACTATCTTCTCCATATCCAGGGCAGGCTATGCCACTGCAGTCTTGCAGGGCATTCTAGCCAGCCCCCAGTCTTCTTGACTGCCTCCACCCTTTTCTTCAGTTTTGGGAATCAACCCAAATGTGATGACTGCAACAGTGAATACACTCTAACATCTACAGTTATGGTAAATGTACACAACTGTACTTTCCTGTTTGAAGTCCTCTCTGCACCTGTGCTAGTAATCACTTTATGAATTGGGGAGTCATTCTTATCTGCAGTTTCCCTTGCAGCTGTGCTAGTCATGGAATAGTTAGTCACATAGTATGGATGCCAAGTGTAGATCAATGAGTATACCTTTAAGAAGCTATCCAAGGGCTTGCAGTAGAGTATAAATATGGAGCACGTGCAAGCCTAACTGCCATTTTGTTAGCTGTTGAGATGTAAGCATGTCTGCTCTGTTAATTTCAGCAAACTCTAACTGGCACCCATGGGGATTGTTAGAATGCCGGATAACTACAGATGTTCTTCGTGTTTCACTGTTGCAGTCATTACATTTGGGTAATCTGCTGGCAGGTTGCCCTCAATCGGCCTGAATTCCAAAGTCTTTGGTCCTGCGTTGATTGCTGTCTTCTCTTCCATGACGTCAGGGGTATAAAATATGCAGCCGACGCCATTTTCTTTAGTCTTTCTTGCCGCGCGGTGCCAGAAGCATTTCGCAAGTGCCGGTTGGCCGACTACTGAAATATTCGAGTTTCAGAACCGAAGTCTTCACTAAAGCGAAGTACCCCGTTGGGGAAACTTTTTTTTTGCTCCATACCGATGTCAGAAAAAGTTAATAATTGTATTACTTGTGGGAAGCAAATACCTTATAAGGATTTTCATTTATACTGTATTCCTTGCCTAGGCCCTGATCACAACGTGCCTGGCTGTCGGTTTTGTGCTAGATTTAACCAACACACTATTAAGCGTCTGTGTATTTTTGCCTCAAAGTATTTTGGAAACAGATTTAACTACCCAGAAATGTCGTCTGATAGCAATCCGACTACCGGAGTACATAAAAAACGCAAAGAAAAGGACAGAGAAAGGCAGTCGAGATCCAAAACAGACAGAGCTTCTCCTAAGCCAGTCACCGGTACTCAGTGAGGCACTTTCGCAGCCCCTGATACCCGCTACCTTTGAATTGCAGGCCTCTACCGACACCCATGTGGAGTCCGGCATGCCGCAAGATACTTGAGGTATTGGACCGACGTATGTATCTCCCTCGGATGGGTCCAGAGCCGCTGAGCAGACACTGGCTTCTGAGGGTGTATTCAGACCTCAACATTTGTATACCAAACTGACGACAGCTGCAAAACCAAAGGCAAAAGCAACTTCTAAAACTAAAAAACCGACGCATGAGCCACGTGCACAGGCCTCTATGCCTAAAGAACAGATGATGAAAATGGCTGAAGACCTTATTACCTTGATCAGGGGTACCCATCCCCCTCCAGATAAGAGGCCTAGGCAAGACACTGATTATGAATCTTCAGATCAGGTTTCTATTTCTTCTGATTCCTCTTCTGATCAGGAATCATCTATACCTCCCTATGAGGATTCTGATGCAGAGGAGTCTATACCGTCTGCTTCTCCTCTTGAGGATTATTCATTTGGGGAAACCTTGCATACTTTGAGGGAGCATTTTTACTGGGAGTCAAGATTTCTCAGAATCAAAAAATTTGGCTCAGGGATTTCCTTCTCCCTCAGCACAGGCCTTTAGCCATTCCCCCTGTTTTAGACATTGTGGATGATGTGTTTTCGGAGTCAAGCTTGACCCCTGACTCCTTACCTCTGGCTCCCAGTAAGCCAGACCGATATTACAGGGTCCCTGACTCTCATAAATTTTTATTTAGAAACCCTGCAGCTGATCCTGAAACTATTTCACAGGGTCCAAAGGGAGTTAAGGCCTCAACAGCAAAAAATCCTACCCTCTCTGACAGAGATTCAAGGGCACTGGACAGATGGGGAAAAAAAGGTTTATACATCTGCAACCATGGCAGTCAGAGCCGTAAACTGTCAATTTCATATGCTTAAGTATCAACAACATGTTATGGGATTGCTGAAACAGAAAATAATGTTGATTTCTGAATGTGCAGAAAATAAAGAATTGCAGGAATTATTGCATGCAACTGAACAGGTTGGAAAGCATACTTTGCAGTGTGGATGTTCATCGTGCATACAGCTGCAGTAATCACAGATGGGTTTTCTGCCGTCAGGCGGGTCCTCGGTCGGCCGAATTCTAAAGTCTAGGTCCGGCGTCGGTTGTTGTCGCTTTCTTTCCTGACGTCAGTGCGACAGGGGTATACAAGACACAGCCGACGCCATTTTCTTCAGTCTTTTTTGCCGCGCGGTGCCCGAAGCAGAAACAGTTCGCAAGTGCCGGTTGGCCAGCTCCTGAAATTACGAAAAATTGGAAACCGAAGTCTTCTTTAAAGCTAAGTACCCCGTTGTGGAAACTTTTCTTGCCTCAGACCGATGTCAGACAAAGTTAACAATTGTTTTTCTTGTGGGACGCAAATACCGCATAAGGATTTCCATTCCCTCTGCATACCTTGTTTAGGCCCAGACCACAACGTCTCGGCCTGTCGCTTTTGCGCTACTTTCAATAAACGCACTATTAAGCGTCGGGCGGAGTTCGCCCAGCACTTTTTTGGTAAAGCCTTTGATTATAAAATGTCGTTGGATACTCCAACTACCGTTTTGTCCAAAAAACGCAAGGACAAAGACTGACACGCGAGGTCCGCGGTCTCCACCGACACCACGCCAAAACCGGCTACACGTGGTCCGGTTCTCAGCGAGGCGCCTATGCAGCCCCTGACTACCGACGACACTTCTTTGGCGGTGTCCTCTGTAACCGAGACCGCAGGTACCTCGGCCCATACCCAGACTACAACCACCGAAGCCACTGTGAGTGTTGAGCCTCCTAATGTGGATAGGTCCACTTCCACCCATGGTGTCTTTAGACCCTCATCTTCCTTCTCCATAAAGGCCTTTACTAAGTCCAAATCAGCCATGCATCCCAAGAGGCCTGTTGCACAGGGCCCATCTCCAGGCCCCATGCCTAAAAAGCAGATGCTAAAAATGGCTGAGGATTTAATTACTCTTATCAGGGGTTCCCAACCCCCTCCAGACAAGAGACCCAGAGTGGAGGAAGCTTCTCCCTCTTCAGACCAGGACTCCATTTTTTTCAGAACATTCTGATGAAGAGGAACACTCGTACTCCCCTTTTGAAGATTCGGATGCTGAGCACTCCATTCCTTCTGTATCTCCCCCAGAGGATTTCTCTTTTGGGGAAACCTTGCACACCTTGAGGGAACACTTCCATTGGGAAGGCCAAGACTTTTCTGATTCCAAGAAAAGACTTAGGGAATTTCTTTTGTTACCTCAGCACAGACCTCTGGCGATACCTCCTGTCTTGGACATACTTGATGATGTTTACTCGGAGGCTTGCCTAAATCCGGATTCCCTGCCTCCTGCCCCAGTCGAGCCTGATAGGTACTACAGAGTTCCTAACTCTCACCAATTTCTTTACAAAAGCCATAATGCTGACCCTGAAACCATTTCTCAAGGCCCCAAGGGAATGAAGGCCTCTACTGCTAAGAATCCACTACCTTCCGAAAGAGAGTCTAGATCCTTAGAAAGGTGGGGAAAAAAGGTATATACCTCGGCCACCCTAGCCATGAGGGCCTTAAATTGTCAGTTCCATATGCTTAAATATCAGCAGTTTCTGTTATCACAATTAAGAAATAAAATGTCTCAACCTGAACAACCAGATTTGAAGGAGTTGCAGGATATGATGCCTAGTGCAGAACAAGTGGGTAAACACACCTTACAATGTGGCTATGATGCCCTAGAGGCCTCAAGTAGAGCTGCTGTGACAAGATCAGTCATTCGTAGACATGCCTGGCTTAGGGAGCAAACCTTGCCTGACCATGTTAAAGCTAAGCTACTAGATGCTCCTTTACAAAAGGATGCACTATTTGGTACTAATGCTGAGGAGATACTACGGAAAATGGAAGAAAAAGCTAAATCTATGCAAACTGTCAAAGCTTTTCCACAGGTTCAACCACCACGTTTTAGCAGAAATTGGCCTTCAAAAAACTGGTCCTTTCCAGCCACGGACAGGCCACAAAGAGGTAGATACAGGCGCACAAGGGGCAGAGGACAACCTCAAGGATCATATAGAGGCAGACAATGGCAAACTCCAGCACCAAGAGGTGGCGAAGACCGTGCACAACAATACAGGAAACAAATCCAATGACTTCCCCCTTTTCATGCCAAGCAAGTCTCAGCTGACAGCACCCTTGGGAGGAAAGCTGGCATTATTTACAAGAAATTGGCATATTATCACAACAGACAAATGGATCCTGGACATTATAAACAGAGGCTACAGATTTCATTTTCACACTCTTCCAAAAATGAGAGGCATGCCGAACCTGCCACACAATCAAAGGGCAGAGGCTCAAATACAAATTTCAAAGCTTATGGACATGAAAGCTATTCAAGAGGTACCTACTCACGAACAAGGTCAAGGTTTTTATTCCAGACTCTTTCTGGTACCAAGGAAGGGAACCAACTGGAGACCCATTTTGGACTTATCCATCCTAAAAACATTTCTACTCGTACCAAAATTCAAGATGCTCACATTACAGCAGCTTCTTCCCATGCTGGGCAAGGAGTTTTGGCTGGTAACATTGGACCTCAAGGAGGCATACCTGCATGTCCCAATCAGACAAAGCTGCAGAAGATACCTCAGATTTCTTGCAGGTTCAATCCACTATCAATTCTCTGCATTGCCCTTTGGCTTATCTACTGCGCCCAGAGTATTCACGAAATGCCTGGCATCAGTAATTGCCTACTGCAGACTTTAAGGGATACAAATTTACCCTTATTTGGACGACTGCCTTATCCAAGCGGACAGCAAGCACATACTTCTGGAACATCTGGCTTATGTAACACGGTTATTGAATTCTCTGGGATACACAGTCAACCAAGAGAAATCCAGGCTAACACCATCTCAGAAAATAACTTTCCTGGGTGCCAACTTGGACACAAACACCCAGATGGCCTATCTTACGCCAGAAAAACAGGGGCAACTAACTCAGTACTTCAAAATACTAGCAAATTGTACCAGGCTCACTGCAAGGAAAATCCTGCAGGCTCTGGGCTTCATGGCATCTTGCATTCTTTTAATCCCATGTGCAAAGTTGCATATGAGGAAACTTCAATGGTACCTAAAAAACCTATGGTCTCAACACAGCCACAGTTTGGAAACAATAATACCAATAATCCCATGTTTGCAAAAGGAATTTCTATGGTGGGCCCAAGCATGCCAAACAAACACAGGTCTTCCATTCTGCAAGCCTCAAGTAAATCAAGTCATCACAACAGACGCCTCAGACTACGCCTGGGGGGCGCAAATGACAGACGGGTGCATTCAGGGCAAATGGTCCCAAAAGGAAAAGCACCTTCACATCAATCAGAAAGAAATGCTAGCAGTGATAAATGCAATTACAATTTTCAAGGACCTCCTGCATCCAGGGCAATTATTGATAAGAACAGACAACACCACAGTAATGTGGTACATAAACAAACAAGGTGGAACACATTCATACCCCCTGTGCAGGCTAGTCATGTCACTTTGGAACTTGGCTCTGGAATGGCAAATCGAACTCCAAGCACAGTACTTGCCAGGATTGGAAAACATGCTGGCAGACAGTCTAAGCAGAAATATGACAGACCCACACGAATGGAAGTTGCATCCTCAAGTGTTTACAAAGATAATCCAAGTGTGGGGAAGGCCAGACATAGATCTCTTCGCCTCCCACAGGAATCATCAATTGAAAAAGTTCTGTTCAAGGACCTTTCATCCAAAGGCCTGGAGAGTGGACGCCCTTTCTTTCATTTGGGCAGCATGGACAGTTTACGCTTTCCCACCTTTGCCTCTTCTGCCCAAGGTGCTCTTGAAAGCAAGAGCAGACAGACCGAAGATGATTCTGATTGCTCCAGACTGGCCAAGACAACACTGGTACCCACTCCTGAGGAGCCTAACACATGCTCCTCCCTGGAACCTACCTCTAATGCCTCTTCTACTGACTCAGCACAGCTACAAAACTCTTCACAGTCAGCTGAAAACACTCAGGCTGCATGGAAAATTCCTTAACACCACAACAGACCCTACTCTCCAAAGAGGTGCAGGATGTCATTTTGGAGGCCAGAAGGCCATCTACTAGAAAGGCTTACTCCATAAAATGGAAACGGTTTTGCTTGGAATGAGAAAAAAGGCCAGGATCCTAGAAAACTGAATTTGCCTCAGATATTACAGTATCTAGCTGAGCTGTTGAACAGTGGACTTTCATTTTCCTCCATCAAAATTCATGCCTCAGCCATTTCTGCAGAATACAACACTGATCCACCCTTATTCTCTCACCCACTTTTAAGACAGTTCCTCAGAGGAGCTAAGAATATAAGACCTCCAAGGAAACAACCAATACCAGCCTGGGATCTTAACTACATTCTAGAAAAATTAACATTACCTCCCTTTGAACCAGCTGCCTCAACAGATTTGCAATATTTGTCCTGGAAAACAGCTTTCCTTCTGGCCATTACCTCAGCTCGTAGGGTTTCGGAACTACAAGCCCTCATGGCTGTGCAGCCCTTTCTCCTCTTCCATCAGGACAGGGTTTCCCTACGAACCAACCCGTCATTTATGCCTAAGTTAGTATCCAGGGTAGCTTTAAATCAGGCCATACACTTACCTACCTTTTACCCCAATCCTCAAAAAAAGGGGAAAGGCTGCTACATTCCTTAGACATCCATAGACAGCTACGTTACTATTTGGACAGAACACAGCCCTTCAGGAAATCGGAACAACTTTTTGTGTCCTATGCTGTAGGAGCTCAAGGGAAGCCAATTTCCAAACAGACAATTTCAAAATGGATAGGCCACTGCATACGGTTTTGTTACTCCTTCCATGGCAAACCTGTTCCTACAGGCATCAGATCCCACTCCACAAGGGCCACAGCTACCTCTACAGCCTTCCTCAGAGGAGTCCCTACCAAAGATATTTTGGAGGCAGCCACTTGGAGTTCTGTGCATACCTTCACAAAACACTACCACCTGCCTTTATCCTCTAAAACTAGAGCGGGCTTTGCCACTGCTGTGTTGCAGGGCATTCTGGCTGCTCCCAGTTCCACCTAGTGCCTACCACCCTGTGCGTAGCTTTGGGATTCTACCCATCTGTGATTACTGCAGCTGTATGCACGATGAACATAGTACAGTTTTGTACCTACCATAAATGTAGATGTCCGAGTGCTAATACAGCTGCAGTACAGGTTTCCCTCCCTCCTTCCCCTCTTGGTAAAGGCCTAGTGGCTAACACCTCCTCATACAACCTGATTGGGTTATCCTTCTATGGTGTATTTGCTTGCAACTACTGATTTTTGATTATATTGCATTGCTTGACTATATATATATATATATAATTTATGTATTGCCTTCCTTCTGGGGGCACCTGACATCTGGGGCAAGAAAGACTGAAGAAAATGGCGTCAGCTGTGTCTTATATACCCCTGTCGCACTGACGTCAGGAAAGAAAGCGACAACAACCGACGCCGGACCTAGACTTTGGAATTCGACCGACTGAGGACCCGCCTGACGGCAGAAAACCCATCTGTGATTACTGCAGCTGTATTAGCACTCGAACATCTACATTTATGGTAGGTACAAAACTGTACTTTTTGACTCCTTAGAGGCCTCCTGCAGGGCTGCAGTTACTGGATCTGTGATTAGGAGGCATGCCTGGCTAAAGGAACAAAATTTGCCTGATCATGTTAAAGCTAAATTGATAGATGCACCTTTACAGCATGATACTCTGTTTGGTATTAAAGCAGAAGAAGTTTTAAAGAAAATGGAAGACAAAGCTAAGTCTATGCAAACTGTTAGACTTCTTACAAGTGCAGCCACCAAGATCCAGTAGACACTGGCCTACATAGAATTGGTCCTTTCCTGTGTCAAACAGAGCTCAAAGGGGCAAATCCAGACGCCCTAAGGGTTCCAGATACCAGGCACAAGATTCATACAGGTCAAAGCAATGGGGCGCTTCTACCTCCAAATCTGGAGGAGATAAAGCGCAAACCTACAGAAAACAGTCCCAATGACTTCCCTCTGCCTACATCAAGCACTTCTCTTTTGGCAGCACCCTTAGGGAGAAAATTAGCACTTTTTGCTCAAAATTGGCAGTTAACCCAGGACAAGTGGGGTACTAAACATAGTATCACAGCGATATAGATTCCATTTCCACACTGCCAATGGCAACGGTTGACCAGATCTGCCCAAAAATCAATGGGCAGAGGCACAGAAACAGGTTACGTCCCTCATGGATATGGGGGCCATTCAGCTAGTACCAGAACAGGAAAAAGGACAAGATTTTTTACTCAAAGGACAAGGCCTGGTGGTCAATACTAGATTTATCAATTTTGAACACATACCTGGACATTCCAAATTTCAAAATGCTGACTTTGCAGCAGCTTCTGCCCATGCTGGGCAAGAATGCTTGGCTGGTGACATTAGACCTAAAAGAGGCATACCTGCATGTCCCAATAAGACAATCGTACAGAAGATACCTCAGATCCAAGGTTGGCTTAATGCATTACCAATTCTCTGCACTGCCCTTTGGCTTATCTACTGCGCCCAGGGTCTTCACAAAGTGCCTGGCACCAGTAATTGCATTTTACAGACAAAAAAGTATACAAATATATCCTTACTTGGACGACTGTCTCATTCAAGCAGAGAGCAAGGACATTCTTCTTCAACATCTGGCATTTGTGAAAAGGCTTCTAACATGCCTAGGGTACACATTAAATGAAAAGAAATCACAATTGGTACCCTCTCAAATGATAACATTCCTGGTGTGCAAGCTTGAATACAACTTCCCAGATGGCTTACCTCCCGCCATGCAACTGACTACTTTACTTCAAACTGATGTCATCAAAAACCCAGTTATCTGCAAGACAAATTCTACAGGCTTTGGGCTTCATGGCATCCTGCATCCTACTGATTCCATATGCGAGACTGCATATGAGGAAACTTCAATGGTACCTAAAAAATTTATGGAGTCAACATTCTCAGAGTCTGAAAACAATGATTCCTCTCATACCCTGCCTACAACAGGAGTTTCTATGGTGGGCAAAGGCATGTCGCCAGAACATGGGACGGTCTACCCCCTGCCAGCCAAACCTTAACAACTGATGCATCAGATTATGCCTGGGGGGCCCACATGGCAGGAAGATGCATTCAGGGCATATGGACCCCAAAACAAAAGCATCTACATATCAACCAGAAAGAGATGCTAGCTGTTCAATATGCCCTAACAGCCTTCAAGGACTTCATCCAGGACAACTACTGATAAAGACAGACAACACCACGGTCATGTGGTATATAAACAAGCAAGGGGGCACACACTCATACCTCCTTTGCGGATTAGCCATGGCACTGTGGGACACAGCTTTGACCTACCAAATACATCTCCAAGCTCAATTCCTGCCAGGAAAGCAAAATAGTCTGGCAGAAGATTTAAGCAGAAACTTTATGGACCCTCACAAGTGGAAACTAAATCCACAAGTCTTCAGCATGATAACAGAGAAATGGGGGAGCCCAGACATAGATCTGTTTGCCTCTCCTCAGAATTATCATTTGAAAAGATTCTGCACAAGGACTTAACACAGACAAGCATGGAAAGTGGACGCCCTATCCTTCAGTTGGAAAAACCAGTTTACGCCTTTCCTCCTCTGCCTCTTCTTCCCAAGGTCCTCCTTAAAGTCAGACAAGAGAAACCAAAGATGATACTAATTGTCCCGGACTGGCCCCGCCATTACTGGTACCCAGTCCTAAGGAACTTGTCTCAATACCCAGCTTGGACCTTGCCTCGAAGTCCTCAACTACTGTCCCAGCAAAACAAACGGATCCTGCACAATCCACTCCAGACACTGAACCTGGCAGCATGGCTGATCATGTAGTTATACAAACAAGTCCTCTCAGTAAAGCTGTGATGGATGTCATTTTGGAAGCCAGAAGGCCTAGTACTAGAAAATCTTATGCTGACAAATGGAAGAGATTCTGTGCTTGGAATCGAGCACAAGGAACTGATACAGCAGAACCAAATATTCCGTACCGATTTCAAAGG